>NW_007743462.1:0-2248 GCF_000696425.1 Galeopterus variegatus | reverse complement strand
GCAGTTTCCCAGGAGCCATAGCAGAGGGTGCCATCATGGGAAATGCAGTGGCCATGCGCAGTGGATGGTGGTGTGGCAAAGGGGTGACATGGGAGTAGACCCAGGACAGACAGGAAGGAGGAAGGGCGTGTCCTCAGGCAGCAGATTCAGAAACAAGCTTGTGCAAGCCTCGTGCCTGGGCCTCCGTCAACATATGATGATACGTGAGTGGTTTCCCATCCTGATAAAAATGTCAGAGTTTCAAAGTGAGGAAGAAGAGGAGGGGTGCTCCCAAGAGAGGAGGCCCTGCACCCTGACAGTCACCCTCCTGCCCTCACTCTGCCCTGCCCATCAGCACACCTGCAGCACCAGGGTCTCCTCAGTTTCCTCTAGGGAGCACCACACTCCATTCTTAAACCCCAAAGGAGCTCTGCTGACACTGTTGGTTTACACCTGTCATGAGCCAGGTGTTTCTAAACAGGTTCTCCATCTACATCTCACCCATGTATTCACTAGGCTTCACGATTTGTAAACTAATTAATAGCACTAACAATTTTTTACACACACATAAATTCTTCACCAATATGTTAGGAGAATTTTTCCTGTATTGGAAGGACATTTCTTAGTTTCAGCACCAGAGCAATGGACAGAGACATGCAATTATCGGTATTCACGGTGTTCCAGACTCCACACGGAAATGTCTTCACACACACAGTGTAGTAACAGTAAAGAACTCATTGTTATGTGTGATGTTTTTTCTTAAATAAATCCAGCAAACGCATTGTTATGTGTGATGATTTTTCCTAAATAAATCCAGCAATTTCTGACGTTAGATCGGAAGAAGTAAATCGTAGAACTTCTCTTTAACTAAACGTAAAACTAAATGAGATAAGAACAAGGGGTCAGTAAAGGGGATTGAATTGTTACATGCACTTTTGATGATGGTGAGTTGCAGAATAGAGCTGAGATATAGAAAATGAACGGATTTTCTAATTCTGAGCCCAAAGTTAGACCTGAATAGCATTCACCAGAATCTTTCCTACCGATGAAAGTGTTCTGACTGTAATACTGCATCAGGGATCTCTGCAGGCTCTGAGGTGTGCAGACCAGCTCCTGCCCCAGATCCCACAGTCAGGTAAGTGTCTGATCTTCCGATGGGGGGAGAAAGGAGAGTGTGGATAAGACACAGGCACATTCCACCCAAGATCTCTGCACAGGGAGAGAAGCCAGCGTATGTGGGGAAAAGCGTCTTTACTCAGTGGTTAACAATTCCTCATGAGAAAGGCAACTCTGTGTCTGGACATTGCACAGAATTAAAGAATAATGGATTTGGTTTAAATGTGGAAATTCCACTTGTTTGCAGACTTCATGTTTGTGTCTATTTATCATCTAATAAATAAAATAAAACCATATTTTCTATATAAAATTCTACAAACTATGAGGTTTCCTGAGGATGTACATTCTACACATACAACTGCAGGAATCACAATGCACCTGGACGAGGCACTGGGTTCTCTTCTCTGGAGTCAGCACATGGTGTATGCTGAGGAACCGTGTCCTGTGGTTCACTGTCAAATTGTGGCTGAGCTCTATGGTAATGCTAAGGCAGGGCCTGGCTGGGTATGTTGGGTCCTCTGATGGGGAGCTCTGGGNTCACAAAACTGTATCAGATCAATATGCTAAATATACAACCTTTTTAACCTGGGCTATGCTCCTATCTTAACACTCAAAAGGTAAATTTCCTGAGACAGTCAAATCAGTTATTATGAAATATAAGTGTTTAAGCTGTGATTTAAAATAAAAGAGAATAAAAAAGTCTCATCATTTATGTCATTTAGGTGATCTGTGTTCACAAGAAAGCTGCCTGATGGCGATAGATGATGTCAAATTAATATCTATGAAGATCTCTACTAAGCAACTCTACACAATATAGAAAAACCTTTTACTATTTTAAATCAGCACTTGTGAAGAACCTTTAAAAAGAAAGCTGAGGTTGTATCTTGATCATGTGTAACCAGTCAACAACAAAATCCCAGGGAAACTCTAAAAGGAGGTAGATGGCCAGGAAGCAAGCCTCAAAGATGATCTGGAAACCAATACTTGGGTGTCTTCAGCTTCCACATGTGAGGGGAATTTAATATGTTTTATTTATTTTCTGCCTATTTTCTCAATGTCCTGATAATTTCTTGATAAAATGCTACAGCACATGCAGTTGATAAAAAGCTACTTTATTTTGTGTTTCTGACCTGCGGTATGTCAACATTTATAT
>NW_007743461.1:13913-18914 GCF_000696425.1 Galeopterus variegatus | reverse complement strand
TCTGAGAAAAATGTCATTGGAATTTTGATGGGGATTGCATTGAATTTGTATGTCACTTTGGTTAGTATGGACATTTTCACAATGTAGATTCTTCCAAACCAAGAGCGTGGGATATCTTTCCATCTTCTTGTATCCTCTCTAATTTCTCTCAGCAGTGGTTTGTAGTTCTAGTTATAGAGATTTTTCACATCCTTGGTTAACTCAATTCCTAAGTATTTTATTTTTTCGGTGGCTGTTGTAAATGGGCAAGCTTTCTTGATTTCTCTTTCTGCATGTTCACTATTGGAGAATAGAAATGCTACTGATTTTTATGTGTTGATTTTGTATCCTGCTAATTGGTGAAATCATTTATCAACTCCAAGAGTTTTTTTGTAGAGGCTTTAGGTTGTTCAATATATAGGATCATGTCATCTGCAAACAGGGACAGTTTGACTTCATCTTTTCCAATCTGGATGCCCTTTATCTCCTTCTCTTCTCTGATTGCTCTGGCTAGTACTTCCAGTACCATGTTGAATAGGAGTGGTGAGAGTGGGCATCCTTGTCTAGTTCCTGCTCTTAAAGGAAAAGCTTTCAGCTTTTCCCCATTCAGGATGATTTGGGCAGTGGGTTTATCATATATGGCTTTAATTATGTTGAGATAATTTCCATCTGTACCTAACTTGTAGAGGGTCTTTGTCATGAATGAGTGTTGAATTTTATCAAATGCTTTTTCAGCATCTATATAGATGATTATATGGTCCTTGTATTTGATTTTATTGATATGGTGTATCACATTTATTGAGTTGTGTATGTTGAACCAACCTTGCNTCAGGTCCCCTGCTATTATGGTATTAGTGTCTATTTCCTTTTTTAGGTCTAATAGAGTTTGGTTTTGTTTTATAAATCTGGCTGCTCTGACACTGGGTGCATATATATTTATGATTGTTATGTCTTCTTGATGGATCAATACTTTTATCATTACGTATTGGCCCTCATTATCTCTTTTCATGGTTTTTAGTTTAAAGTCTATTTTATCAGATATAAGGATAGCTACTCCAGTTCGTTTTTCATTTCTGTTTGTATGGTAAATCTTTTTCCATCCTTTCACTCTTAGTCTATATGAGCCTTTATGGGTGAGGTGGGTCTCTGGAAGGCAGCATGTAGTTGGGTCCTCCTTTTGAATCCAGTCAGCCAGTCTGTGTCTTTTGATTGGGGAATTTAATCCTTTTACATTAAGAGTTGTTAATGAAAAGTGTTGATTTAATCCTAGCATTTTATTGATTATTCTTTGGATGTCATAGGTGTCTTTTGTTCTTTTCTTTCTGATTTACTGTTTGTTTTCTGTGTTTTTTGGTTCCTTGAGTTGTAGATAGCCTTTTTGTTTGTTTGTTTTCTCTTCATGAATGCCATTTTTATTATACTAGTGGGTTTAGATTTTTCTTGGGTTTTTATGGCAGTGGTAGTTGTTTATCAGGAACCAAACCCAGTACTCCCTTGAGAATTTCTTGTAAGGGTGGTCATATGGTAGTGAAATCCCGCAGTTTTTGTTTGTCTGAGAAATATACTATTTGCCCTTTATTTTGGAAGGATCACCTTGCGGGGTAGAGTATTCTTGGCTGGCAATCTCTGTCAGTATTTTGAATATATCATCCCATTCCTTTCTGGCTTTTAGGCTTTGTTATGAAAAGTCTGATATTAGTCTGATTGGGACTCCCTTATAGGTGATTTGACGTTTCTCTCTTGCAGCTTTTAAGATTCTCTCTTTGTCTTTGAGTTTTGCCAATTTGACTATAACATGTCTTGGAGAAGACCTTTTTGCATTGAATACATTTGGGTATCTTTGAGCTTCCTGAATCTGAAGATCTGTGTCTTTTCCAATAACTGGGAAGTTTTCTGCCACTTTTGTTAAATATGTGTTCAATGCAATCTCCTTTTTCCTCCCCTTCTGGAATACCCAGGACTCGGATATTGGAGCACTTAAAGTTGTCTGATATCTCTCTCAGATTTTCTTCAATGCCTTTAATTCTTTTTTCTATCTTTCTTTCTTTCTTCTTTTTTTTTTTTTGTCTGCCTGTGTTATTTCAAACAGCCACATCTTCAAGGTCAGAAGTTCTCTCTTCTGCTTCTGCAAGCCTGCTGGTTAAACTCTCTTTTGTGTTTTTTATTTTGTTGAATGAATTCTTCAGTTTGGCAAGCTCTGCTACATTCTTTTTCAGGACATTAATTTCCTTGTACATTTCTTCTTTCAGGTCCTGTATACTTTTCCTCTTTTCACCATGTTGTCTAGTTGAGTTTTCTTGTATCTCATTCATTTTCCTTAGAATTATCACTCAAAATTCCTTGTCAGACATATCAAGGGCTTCTTGTTCTATAGGATCTAGAGCTTGCGAGTTATCACCCTTTGGTGGTGTACTTTCTTGATTTTTCATATTTCTGGTATCTTTCCTTTGATGTTTAGTCATTGTGGCAGGGGGTTTTGCAGTCCACAGGTTTGACACTATTGTCTGGGTAGGATGTTGCTGGGGTTGCCAATTTGGTATGGCTACCTCAGTGTCTGCTCAGTTGGCCACTAGTGCCTTGTATGGTTGCCTCAGGTCTTGGGCCTCTCTGGGGAGCCACCTCTCTGGTCAGCATTCACTCAGCTAGGCTGCTTTGTCACACAGTGGCACCATAGGTTGTGTGGTCTCTACGGAGCTTCTGCCTCCCCTGCTGGATATCTTCCTGCTCTGTGCGCACTGAGCCAGGCTGGGGATGGTGACGGGTGGCGGCGGTGAGGCCTACCTGCTGGATTGTGCAGTGGCAACACTGCAGGGTGTGTGGTCTCTGCGGAGCTTCCTCCTCCCCTGCTGGACTTCTCCCTGCTCCATGCGCACTGGCTAATGATTTATTTTCATATTAGCAGGTAAAACTTTGAAATAGTTGGTGTCTTTATTCCACCCTCCTTGTTTAAGGAATATGTGTCACAAAATGTCAGATACATAGGTGTGAATATCAGAGCTTCCCACTACATTCAACTCAATGTTTTGCCCAACTTTAGGATTTCATGAACTACTTTGAATTATATAAAGTTTTAAAGATGTTTTTGTTATGAATGGCAATAGGTAGAGTGTAGGGCAGTTTTTTCAATTCAGTGCTTTTTTTTTCTTTTTTGTAGTAAGATAAAGAGAAAATTTTATTGGTTTCTCATAGCAGGTTATAGAATAAGGTTAATAGTTCACTGAGTCAGTTTCTTCTGTGTCTATAATTTCTTGGCATGAAACTAGGTCCCAAGCATGCATGGCTTTCTCAAAGCCAGTTCACAGTGCATTTATTCAGAGATCACTAATTAAGGATGTACTGGATGCTCAGCTTTGTAGTGAACACTGTGGGAAGAATTTTTAAAACACAGCTTTCCTGGAAATTGGTCACAAGAGCATAGGAGATGGCCAAGAGCTCTCCAAAATGATTTTAGTGATCCACAGTAAGAAAAACATGGGTGTCTCCTGCCCCCAGCAATGGGAATATATTTCTTTTCATGTGGACATGCTCCCTCCTTCTGACCTCTGTCTAATCAATGACATGAATTTCATTTCATCCTGAGGGATGACTTGGCTTCATTCTGCATCTTTGGATCAGTGATGCTGGCTAATTTACATGAATATCTGCCCTATGAACTGAGTCCAGTTAATCTAATACTAACTATAAGTACTCTAAACCATGCATGGTTCGTTTCATTCAACATCTGCTTCAGAGATACATTGAGTAGTGTCCTAAAATACCCTGTTTGAGTAAATCAGGGAATATCCACCATTTTTCACATTCTGGGATATTGTGAGCAAGTCCATATTTACCCATTTCATGTTCTACTAGACAAGACACCCCTACCCACCTTAAGATTTCAATAAACATTACTAGTCAACTTCGATGTTTTTGTAACTGAATTAATCATGCCTCCCTAATCAGGATTAGGCACATAGGTTCAATTTCCCAAGAAAACTCAAAACCCAAGACATAATCAATGTATCCATCAAGTCATCAATCAAACCTTTAAAGTTGAAGTGACTTTTTGTGAGTAAAATGCATGTCATTTGGGGAACGATAATGGGTGAGAGGAAGCCACCCACTAATTACCTATCCTTATTTTGTTGTAATTTTCATGTGATTATAAATCTGCTATTATGATATTGTCTAAAATGATATATAGAGAATAATTAGAACATAAATTACCGTACACTGGTGATTTGCTATAAATGTAGACAATTTCACAAAAATTAGAGATTTTTATAGTAACTTTTTGTGAGAAATTGTTTTTTCTGTCTTTCATAAATTTGATCATCAGGCCCTCTTGCTCACCAACAAAAAAATATATATGGATATTTCAAAAGCACAAAGTACCTATTCTTATATTATAGTGACAATTTTTAAATTATTAAATTTCTAACTCTTGATTCCAGAGAACCTCAGTCAACCTGTCATCCTGTTGCTTTTACTTTCCTCCCTGCCTCCATCAATTGGAGAGCTATAAGCAGCAAAAATTGATCTTGATGTGGATTTTGCTCTGAGCTTCAACCAGCCAAGGAATTACTCTTTTGTATGTTTCATTGTGAGATGTCCTGGGATGAGTCTTACATTGCAAGAATGACTCTGTGCACTGCAATGTGTGCATAAGGTCTAACTCAGTGAAAATTACAGGCTACCTTTATGCTGGATGAGTTTATGAAAGAGGTCCATTGTTATTTTTAAACTACATTGGGTTCTTGAAGAAATATACCTTAGTGTTTCCCTTGGATGAGTTGGTTTCACTTTTTCTTTGTTGGAAAACAAAACATTCCTGTTTACATAAACTGTATTCTTCATTTATAGATAAATGAAGACAAATTCAACACTTTAAAGTCACTTCTAAAAAAAAACCATAAAACTGAGCTTAAATGAAATAGTTGGAATAGATTGTTTAGAAGAAGACTACTGGATGTTATGTTTTGGCTTTATTAATATGAATTTTAATATATCCTAGGTGCAATCTGTGTCTACATATTATCAGCT
>NW_007743461.1:4952-13849 GCF_000696425.1 Galeopterus variegatus | reverse complement strand
CCCATAAAACTGAGCTTAAATGAAATAGTTGGAATAGATTATTTAGAAGAAGACTACTGGATGTTATGTTTTGGCTTTACTAATATGAATTTTAATATATCCTAGGTGCAATCTGTGTCTACATATTATCAGCTAAACTGTAGTCACAGCAACGAAACTAAGCATTAACCCAGCCAGAACATTTCTTGGATGCTTTTGAGATAAATCTAAAAGAAATGAGACTAAACAAAGATTAATGGAAGATTAAAAGAGTATTATATAAACATGGCTAAATTTTAACAATTGAAGAGTGAATACTTTTGGAAATTGAGGAAGCATTTTACCTCCTGTTTGTCTGAGGCTTAAGGGAATTTATCCTTGGGTTGCAATTCAGTAGACTTTGATTTTCCTTTTTTAAAGAATGACCTCCTCCTTTTCCGTGTTGCCTTACATGTATTTCTTCACCATAAATTTAGTGATTGTACATTTAATTGAGCAATACATGTCCTACCTTGCTTGAAAAGACAGGGCTGTGCCCTCTGTACCTGAGGTCTTGCCTGAAGGGAGTCCTGTACTCCAGTTATTCACATGTGTTAGAAGTGTTCCCCAGACAGAGAACCAGAGCTGTGAGGGTATTGGGTTGCTACAAAGTCCAGAGACTCCAGAGACGGAGGGCTCTATCTCTTTGGGGCTGAATTATTTTCACTATTTTTTTTTCAGTAGCAACAATCTAACTTGAAGAATACGTGACAATAATTAACATTAAATAGAGCATTTTATAATTGAAGAATTTCAGCATTTAAAGAGTATTATGAGGAAGATATGAAGTAATTAAAAAGGAAATCAAACCATGTGCTTTGATTTTAAGTTTAAAGAATATTCATCATTTAATCATATCTGTGCACATCCTTTTTCTGACACCAAGATTCCTAGCAGGGTTGGTTAGTCTCCTAAGCAGCCAAAGCAAGGAGTGAAAACTCCTAAATAGCTGGCTCTACCTCTTGATGTTTTGAAGGCTTTAACTAACCCTGAGCAAAAATACCTTAACACCTGAACAAAGGTATGTTAATAGGAAGAAATTGCATAATGGCATTCTAACTGCTCCTTTGTCTTTCTAATGCATGGCCAATCAAAAAAAATCTTGTCTTAGAGGAGATAATGCCCCTGAATGGAAAACAGGAAGCAAAGTAAAGTGTTTTTGCCCACTTAGATTTTCATATTTGAGCCCAGGATTCAAATCAAGTGTACACTCTTAGAGGAGATAATGCCCCTGAGTAGGAAACAGGAAGCAAGGTAAAGTGTTTTTGCCCACTTAGATTTTCATATTTGAGCCCAGGATTCAAATCAAGTGTACATAATGATTTGTGATGATCTTGATGCTAATGGTGATTCTTCAGCAATCTTATCACACTCTGGTGTTTCTTCCTCTTATCCCCGACTTTAGTAAGTAGCACCACATTCTAACAAATCCCTACCAAATCACAAACAAAAGTTACAGAGAGTTCCTCCCTCTCACTCCCTGCAGACTTTCCTCCTGGTGATTTCAGCCTCTTCCTCTCTGTTCCCACTACTAGTATGGACAGCAGAGCAACCTCACTTCTTGGTGCTACATCTACCTGGCTTTCTGCCCCTTTATGATTTGTCTATGCTGGAGTCATAGGGAATCTCTCAAGAACATAAATCCTATACCAGCATCTTCTTTAAATCTGACCATACAAGGTTTCTCCATAATTTACAGGATAGCATTAAAAAGCATCTGTCTAGTTCACAAAGCCCTTAGGATCTGGGCCCATTCCTTCCTAACTCTCACACTTTTCTCTCTCTTTACCTTAGTTTTACAAGAATGCCTGGATTACCAATGCTGTTTATGTTGCTTTATCCCATAGTTACACCAAATACTAGGTTATTGGAAGAGTCCAGATATTAACTTAGTATCTGTGTCATATTAGGGTGTAGGGCAGTTGGATGGACACATTTTTAAACACATTTTCAAAAACTGCCTAGTAAAATTTTTAGGTTCCTTTTAAGTCTGAGGATTGCCATTTGGGGTCTGAATACGTTTTAACGTATAAACCAAATTAATTGCATTGTTAAAAGAATAAAAAAATTAACTAGTTTTCTGGTTGTATTCACCTAAAATGAATTAAAGCATCAAGTGATTTCAACTGTTTAGGTTCACGCTGTTGTTGTTCAGGGATCTTTAGCTTTCTTTCATTATATCCAAGATGCTGTAGAAGCCAATACAGTCTGGATGTATTATCTCCCATGAAAAATATATGCAACCCTGAAAAGAAAAAAAAATTCCATTTTCCTACTATATTATGTTTATTTCTGTGGCTCTTTAGTTATCTGTACAGCTTTTCTTGATTACTTTGCTTATATTCTATACTGTTCAATCAAGCCCCTCCTTGGGTATTGCCGTTAGTCCCATATTTACTGCAATTTCTTTTAATCCAGACTGCAATGAATATTTTATTTACTTTGCTATGAAATATGAGGCCATCTGTTGAGCCTGGGCTGTTATTATTTTTATCATCACTGTGACTAGACTGGATCTCATTCACACTCTCTTGATGGATCTGTTCTGTCAACCTCAAGACAAAAGAGTTTTGTTTTAGCTCTCCAATCTTATTTCACAGAGATTGATAATTTCTCACTGAAATTCTTACAGTTTGTGTGTCATTCATATGAGGGCCCTCCCATCCACCTGCCCATGTATAGGCCACCAATAAGTCAAGGGGTTCTGCCTCCAAACCATAGCCCACATGTTTTCACCTTTCCCCAGCCACATCTGTAGCCATTACTCAAATCCAAGTTGCCAGTCTCTTGCCTGAACTATTGCAGTGTCTTCTCCACCAGTCTTATCACTCAAGTAATGCACTATACACACTGCAGCCAGAATGTCTTTTTGTTTTGCTTTTTATTGGAGCCTTTTTTGTCTATACTTGGCATTTCCAGGTTGTTGGCTTTTACGGTGCCAGATCTGGGATATGTAAGGTGAAAAGGAAACCCAGGGAGCTCACTGTTTTGTTGTTCCTCGGGTCCTGAGGTGGCTAGCCAATCTGTCTTCATCTTCCTAACTCTCAGTCTGCTTATGTTTATGTTATATACAATATCTAGGGTTGTAAGCTGAATTTAGCAAGAAGAATAGGAAAAAGTATATCTACTATATCTGGTGTAGACCTTGAAGTCCAGAATACCATTTAAAAACATAAATCACATTGTATCACTGTCCCAAGTTTACAACCTTTCATTGACCTACTTCCAAGACTCAAATAATGTAATCCTGGCTTTTCTCTTCAGCAGTTATCTTGTGGCAGTTGGCTGTCTTTCCATTCAGCTGGTCTGTTATTTCATTGATTGTGCAAAGACATTTTTTGCATGGAGAATGTTTCCCCATGTTGTTCTCTTTGTCTCAACCATTTATCATTAATGCTACTCAGTGCTTGACTCCATCTCAGCCTTTGGTTTAAATGCCGCCTCCTTTATATCGTCCTTCCCTTGCCACCCTATCTAATATTGTTCTCTTACTATCCTTATGTTTAAGTTTTCTTCAGGGATTAATATAAATGAGACTTTTCAGTCACTACTTTTCACAGTTAGTCTATATTAACAGGTTTCCAACATAGCCTTTTAACCTTTTAATCTTTTGAAAGGTGCATTTAATGGACACCTTATTGGAGGATGCTAGTATGTTAAAATCAACCATTAAAAAAAAGGAATCAACCATTTCATAAACAAACACAAAAAAGTGGAAGTTATAGATCACTATGTCATCATAGACACAGTTGCTTGTTTTACATTGCTTATTTCTGATTCATTGTTTACTTCAACTAATATTGACCAAGTGCCTATTATGTGTCAGGCACTATTCTAGTTTGGGGGATACAGCTGTGAACAAAACAGTTCCTGCTCTTATGGATCTGGCATTCTACTAGAGAGAAAAAAACAATAAACAAATATGAAATAAATGTATATAATGGGATAAATGTAAAAAGTAAAACAATGTAAGGGAAAACAAAGTGACTCTAGCAGGCCAGGAATAGAAGAGAGAGGTATTTTTACGTAGAGTGATCTGGAGTGGTCTCTTTATCGTAACGTGATATTTGAGCAGGGACCTAAATGAAATCAGGGGCCAACCCATGCAGGTATCTGGGGAAAGCAGAGGGAACAGTAAGAACAAATGTCCCGAGGCTGAAATGTATGTGCCATTAATGAGGAACAGCAAGGAGACTGGTGTAGCTGGAGCTTAGGGAAGGAGGAGGCAGTGCTGGGACACAAGGTCAGTGCTAGGGTAGACAGAGTGAGACCATTGATGGAGATCACTGGCAGACTTTGACCATGGCAAACTGCATGTGCTTATGACACATGGCCACCCTTAATGTGGATTGACAAAGAGTACTGCCCATTGAAACATAGCAGCACTGCCAACAACAGCAGAAGCAAACTGTTTAGTGAGATTTAAATTCAAAACAGTATTCCATAACTTTGTTTTAGTAAGAATAAAATGTATATGACATTTATAAAGCCTGATTTCTCTAGTTGACTCTACGAAGGCAAAGAGAATGAAGAAAATGTAAAGATAATTAGGACATATAAAAAAGTAATTAGAAATAGTTCTAAAAGGAAATGAACTAATTGTTTCAAAGTTATTTAAAATTCCAAACTTACAGTTGTTTAATTGCTTTCTTACATTGCAATCTCACCATGATAAGCAACTGGATCAAGTTCTGCGGACAAGTGAAAAAAATGAATAGAGAATTAAAGTATTCCAAAAATACCAAGTGGACATTTAAATGTATGCAACCTTTTATTCATTAATTGAAATCTGAAAACTGCACTTAGTGCATATATGGGCAGTGTTATATTCTCGTTCTGTAGTTACAGGATGAGAAATAAATGTCATGTCAAATACTACAAAGAGAACAAGTTGCTGTTCTGGGCAGGAAATTCAAAAGAAAAGAAAAGTGCCTGGTTTCCGTCTTTGGTTCATTCATCAAGTTCATTCATCCGTCCAGGCTCATGTAATGAAGATCTTTAAGTCAGATGTTGACTATGTCCCGTTGAAACAGATAATAAAGGTTTCGTCCTCACTTTTACTCACTTAATTCCTCCTTCAAGGGCCGGCCCGGTGGCGCACTGCTACAGTGCGCTGCTTGGGAGAGCAGTGGCGCTCCCGCCGAGGGTTCGGATCCCACATACAGACCGGTTCCCACTCACTGGCTGAGCAAGGGGCAGACGCAGCACCGAGGGTTGCGATCCCGTTGCCGGTCCCGGTCCGGTACGGGCACGACACTGAGGGTTTCAGTCCGTTGCCGGACACGAAAAAAGACAAAAAGGAAAAAAAAAAATTAAAAAAATAAAAAAATTCCTCCTTCAATCAGAACTAAGGAGAGCTACTTTCCAGAGGCCTTTAGTAAACATAGTTAATCTCAAACCTCCTTTCTTTCCTGTGGCATCCATTTCTTCCCTAATAATCTGGGATTAATGTTGCATCTCCTCTGTCATTCCATACATTGTACCACAAAAATGTACAGAAAAATACAAATTACACAGTACTTGAAAAATATTACTTCCCATTTTATAATTATTACAATCATAGACCCAGATCACGCTCACTTTAATATCACCCTGCTCTTTATCACTCATGCCACTTCCCATAGAGTGTTCCCTTTATTTGGATACATCTCTTCCTATCCAACCCCTCATTGCCTGACAGACTCCTGTTTATCTTTCCGTACTGAGGTTTTTTAAGTGAGCTCTTCCTGTAAACCTTCCCTAATCATTCTCGCAGGGAATGAGGTACCACTTTGTACCTTAGACTCTGTGCACCTGTAGCATGGAATTTAACATGCTGTGTTGACTTTTTGTTATAGGTATGTCTTCTTTAGGAGACCACAAACTCCTTGAGAGTAGGAACTGTATCTCTAGTTTTCTTATATCAACAATACATAGCACAAAGCCAAGAACATGGCAAGGTGCTCTAAACATTTGTTGAATAATTGAATGAACGTAATTCCTAAACAAACATTATATTATGTAACTAAATATAGTAATGAGAAAGTTATAATAAATTTCAACATTATGAAGATGTTTACTACTTAGAATTCCTTTTAAAGTAAATGCGCTGTATATAGCATTACAAGTACTTGAAATAAGCCCATGCATATTTTACTCAATTATTCTGATGTATATTAAAGTGGATCTTTATCCCACTAAATATCCTGAAAATACAACACATTTGACTTTTCATGGTAGTTATTTAGAATCTACAGCAATTTAAAATTTGAATTGTGTTTTGTAGTGATGAATATGCCAATTATCCTGATTTGATCATTGCACATTGTACACAAGTATTGATAGTCAACTCTACTCCACAAAAATGTATAATCAATTGTGTTTCAATGAAAAAAATTTCACATAAAAAAGTAAATTAATTTTAAAAATAAAATTTTAATTGCGTTTCAAATATAACACTGGACATATAAAAACACTGCATGAAAAAAGTTTGAACAAAATTTCTTGATGGTGTTTTTTTCATTAAATATTGACAGTGAATGAAAACAATCTAAAATGATTTGTTTTGACATTTAAATTCCATATTTTCATTTTTGATCTATTTAAATTGAATGCTAATAATAATCTGCACAGTAAACTTGATAGTTATAAAATATGTCATTTGATAAAGAAGAGGATGGTTTTAACAGAAAAAAGAAATATATTTTTCTTGCTTTCTTCAAGCTGTAGTAACAATTTCGTAAACATATGTATACTACAGCAAACATGACTACAACAATAAGAGGTTTTAGCACCACTTTTGAAGATGAACTAAATTTCCCTAAAAATACTTCATTTTCCTAACATCCTTAAAAAGAAATTAAGATGAAGTTTGAAATACTATCACTGGGATCCTCAAGAACTTCACAGAAGTACTCAGTATCGAAACCACTGCTCTCTCGGGATATATTTTCGTGTATTTTAAAATACATAACACAATAACTTGTTTTCTCTTCTAAAGTATATATTTGATATGTGCTGCCTTCCTAACACCATAGTTGACTCTAAAATAGTGGCTTTAATCTTCAGTAAAGACAATAGCAAAGTCATGCTTCTATCTAGCTTGATGCAACTACCCTTTGTAAAACCAAAAATCCACTAGTCCTTTCTCCACAAAAGGATACAAAGTCCTTGGCTAATGTTTAAGCCTATAAAATAAATAAATAAATAAAATAAAATAGTGGCTTTCTTACAATGCTTTGCAAATCCAAAATTGCTTTAATTTCTTCATGAATCAATAAGAACTCTCTAGGAAATAATCCATTTTCGTACCTTATAACTGATAGAAAAAATATTAAAATTTTGCTGTACATGCTTATTACGTTAGAGAAAAATGGTTGTAAACAGATGCTGATAGCAACATCCTAACATTATTCATCTTATATTGGCAGTTTTATTGAATATCATAATTTGTATTGATTTAGGAATAAATTTCATTTTTGCAACTACTTTTATCTGCCTGTATTTGTGCAGAAGGAAACTGAGAATGTTATATCACAGTTATTCAATTAGAACAAACTTAAATTTTAATCACTTCAATGATTGCATACTCTTTTCTTTCAACTCTCTAAATTATATTTATTTATATTTAAAAGTGTTTAAGTCATTTTCTTTTTTTCCATATACTAGAACTTATGGTAAAATTATATGGTGTTTTCTGGAAAACACATTTGGAGTTATTAACTATGCTTCATCACTGTTGAAGGACATTTATTTATATCAACTGTTTCTTAAAATAAACTATCACAACAACAATCGATTTTGCTAAAAACTTCTTTGAAAAGTTTGTACACATGTATACACACACACACACACACACACACCTACACCTCTAAATGAATAAAAGAAAATAAAACATGTTCATAGTTTCACCACATTTACTGCTCTCCACTGGAGTTGCCTTAAATCCACCAAAATTTAGAGACACTAAACTACATTCAGAAAAAAATATGTATAAAAAAATTCCCGTTTTTCAAATATGAATTGTAGTTCCGCAGGAACTCCAAACTAAGAAACAGTTGGTATAATCACTGCATTTCATTCTATTCTTAGACTTCTTCATCAGTCAGAAGTTAATAATAGATATATGATGCCACTGGAAGAAAAGCATCTCCCTGCTTTTCTTTCTTCGCTATTTGCATTCTGCTTCTCTTCGCCTTTAATAATTGTAGAAGGAAGGAGATTGAGAATGAGGGAAAAGACCTTCCTTCCTGTGAGTAATAGGGACCCTTATGGGATGATCATTTAAGGCAGTGGCTCTTGAAGTGTGATTCCCAGGGCAACCACATCAGCACCACCAGGGGCTTGTTAGAAATACAAATGTCCATCTCTGAGGGTGAGGCCCAGCAAATCTGTATTTTAACAAGCCTCCAGGTGACTGCGAAGCACACTAAAGTTAGAGGACCACTGAATTAGGGAATCACATGTTAATCACCCATTAAGGAGTGAGAGAAAATTTCATGCCATCCTTGAAGATCTTCTCCAAATTTATTGATTAAATGCTGGAAAAAATGACGTAACAATATGCCTTTGGACATATTGCAAATTAAGAAAATTTATCCCTGAACAATTGTGACTATGGAGAATTAGCCTCATTAGTTACAATGTGAGATTCGAGAACTTCAGAGACTGATGGGTTTTACTGGACTGATTAGTTTCCCCCAAAATTCATGCCCACCTGGAACTTTAGAATATGACCTTATTTAGAAATTGGGTTTTTGCACACATTATAGTTAAGATGAGATCATTCTGGATTAGAGTGGACCCTAAATTCAATACCTGGTTTCCTAAACAGAAGGTCTTGTAGACAGACACACCAGAAAGAAGGTGCTGCCACAAACCAAGGAATGCCAAGGATTGCC
>NW_007743461.1:2895-4737 GCF_000696425.1 Galeopterus variegatus | reverse complement strand
CTTCTCCAAATTTATTGATTAAATGCTGGAAAAAAATGACGTAACAATATGCCTTTGGACATATTGCAAATTAAGAAAATTTATCCCTGAACAATTGTGACTATGGAGAATTAGCCTCATTAGTTACAATGTGAGATTCGAGAACTTCAGAGACTGATGGGTTTTACTGGACTGATTAGTTTCCCCCAAAATTCATGCCCACCTGGAACTTTAGAATATGACCTTATTTAGAAATTGGGTTTTTGCACACATTATAGTTAAGATGAGATCATTCTGGATTAGAGTGGACCCTAAATTCAATACCTGGTTTCCTAAACAGAAGGTCTTGTAGACAGACACACCAGAAAGAAGGTGCTGCCACAAACCAAGGAATGCCAAGGATTGCCGGCAACCACCTTTGCTAGGAGAGATGCGTGGATGCTTTCTCTCCCAGAGCCTCGAGACGGAACCAATTCTGCCAGCACCTTCATTTTGGACTTTCAGCCTCCTAAACTATGATAAAATAAACCCTGTTATTTTAAGCCAACCAGTTTTTTCTTAATTGTTATGGAAGCCCTGGGAAACTAACAGAGGTCTTCATAGATTTCATATTTTATGAGTATTCTTTACCTTGCTCTAGGTCTATAAAGACCTTCTCATTCCAGTGTGCTCTGCAAAGAAGTTTGTCTTTGGTATGTCCCACTTCATCAGTTCTTCCTTCATCCTCTGCCCCACCCACCCCACACATTTTTGTCTGTCATTTTTAACTTTTATTAAGGTATAATTGACAACTAAAAGTTGTATATATTCACGGTGTACAAAGTGATGTTTTAATATGTGTATACATTGTGAAATGGTTACCACAATCAAGCTCATTCATGTATCTGTCACCTTACATAGTTACCTATTTTGTCTGTGTGGTAAGGATAGTTAAGATCTACTTTCTTAGCAAATTTTAAGTACGTAGTGCATTATTATTAACTATAGTCATCATGCTGTATTAGGCCTCTAGAACTTACTCATCTGATAACTGCAACTTTGTACCCATTGACCAGCATCTACATAGTTTTGAAGGATCTTTGAAGAGTCCGGCTTTAGCTGGGAAAGTCATATTCTTATTTATTGCTGGTGGGGGTGGGGAGAGGACTCTCCTAGGAGAATATAAAATGTAAAATTCTTCTCATTGTGGAGAAATAAAGCACTTGTGTATTTTTAGTTAGAAATTATGCCTATTATCTCCCATCATCTGTCTTTCAATAAAATTTTAGATTGAAGTGAATTATGTTTTTCAAGCTGCTTTATACTTATTTGTTCAAATACATAGCAAGCCTTTTAATTAGACCATTTGACCATTTTGTATGCAAATAACTAATACTATTAAGTGTATCTGTATCTCCTTCTGTTGCTGCTTTAGTTGTGTCATGAATGCACTGACCCTTCACAAATAGGGTTAATTGGAGTACGGATATGAGTGCATGTGTGTGTGGTGGCTGCCAGCTGCAGATTCAGGATAAAGAAGAGAGATTTAGCAAACAAAGCTTTCTGTGCCTTAAAAACAAAGATATGTAATTATGAACAATATATTTAGAGAGCCTGCCTTAAAAAAATGAGTTTGCATTTTCTGTACCTTATATTAATAGTTCCATGAGTGCCTTTGCTATGTTTTTTTCCCTAAGTGACTTAGCAAAGCATCTATATTTTAATACACAAGTAGGTATTTTAAAAAGTTGTGTGAATTGAAAGAAACATTTAAGAAAAAGACAACTTTACTAAAATAATTTAAATAAGTTAAAAGATGTATCGTTATTGGGCCGGCCCGGTGGCGCACTGCTACAGTGCGCCACTTGGGAGCGCGGCGGCCCT
>NW_007743461.1:0-1227 GCF_000696425.1 Galeopterus variegatus | reverse complement strand
TAATTACATCTACAGAGACCCTTTTTTTCAAACAGCATTACATTCACAGATTCTGGTTGGACTTATTTTGGTTGCCACCATTCAATCCACTACAGCTACCCAAAGAAAGTAACATCTTCATTGCGGAGCAGGTCTTAGAAGAGAAGTGAAAGAACTAGTGAGTCTCTTTTGGGCATGGACAGTGGGAGATGCCCAAGTCTTTCTCCCTTACAGCACAATGCCTGCATACAGCAAGCACTCAGTGACTGTGGGATTATTAATGAAATACACTCAATGAAAATGTTCAGTGAGCTGGTGGACATACAAATCTAGAGATCAGGAGAAAGGCCTGGGTTGAACAGAAGAAAGGATGAAGTTACCAAGGGAAGATGTGTGAGAATAGAAAAGACTAAAGTAAGGCCCAGGAGATAGCCCATCTTTGAGGGACTCTTTGAAGAGGAGGTTGAGAAGCAGTCGCTGGAAGCCAGGAGGGAAACCAAGAGAGAGGAAAGGAATTAATCTTTAAGAAAAAAAAAAGTTGTCAGGTTAAGTTAGAGTAAGCTGATTAAGTAGTAAAAAGCCTGGATTTGGGAACTTTGATAAAAGCAATTTCAGAACTTAGAAATCCAATTTTCAGTATATTAAAATGATTAAATGATTAAAATGTATTAAAACTTTCTAAAAGTTTTACAAACATTAAAATTTTTTTCCTAATGGACAATGAAACTAAACAAATCCATAGCCTTCCCTTCATCACATCCAATGTATGTGTTTCAGAGAAAGGGCTCTTAAAAAATTCTGTGTCGGGACACATATCTGTGACCTCTCTCCTTTGAACTCTTGAGACAGACTGTGCAAGTTGCTGGAGTCTCTCCTTTGTAACCTCTATTCATTGCTGGACGCCTTATTACATTCACAGTAGGAGGACACAGTTTCCAAACTATGATACTGACTCTGGCCTTCCAGGTAGAAGAATGTTCTTCAGACATTCTACTAAATCCTCTATAAAACTTTAGTCAGGCATACATAACATGGAAATACATTAAGGGTAAAAGGAGCCTTCATGTTTGTTCCATGTAGAGTTAAAACCACATTGTACTTTGAAACCATCATCAGCTTTTTCCTTTATGATGACATTTGCTGTTAAGTGTATCTAGGGTTTTTTTAAGTTAATAACTGAAATACCCTCATGGGTGTAATCTCACCTGTTGGAAGGACACTGAAGAAACGTCCACGGTATCTGGTCAA
>NW_007743460.1:10250-17777 GCF_000696425.1 Galeopterus variegatus | reverse complement strand
ATTTAAGATTAAAATAGTTGGGTAAATGGGCACTTAACCCCTGTTGGTAAGAATACATATTAGTACCACCATTGATGGGGGGGGGGGAGGTGAGCATTTGACTCCATCTTTTTAAATGTTTAATACATTAGCCTTGGAATTAACAGTCCTCCTTCAAAGAGTCTCTCCTTGTGCACAAGTTACTTGTATCCTTGTACACAAGACTGTGGATAAGAATATTTGTTGTAATGTTGTGATAGTGAAAAATTGGGAACAACCTAAACGTCTGTCAATTGGAGACTGGCTAAATAAATAGGATAAACCACTAGAATGTGGGTACCTCTAGGCAGTGCTGCTCAAAAGAGAGGTTTTTTTCCATTTTATTTTGTCATTTCTTACTTGATTTCTTGTGGCATACCTTACTTTTGTAACATTAATAAATCCACAAGT
This sequence comes from Galeopterus variegatus, assembly GCF_000696425.1. Taxonomy (NCBI): domain Eukaryota; kingdom Metazoa; phylum Chordata; class Mammalia; order Dermoptera; family Cynocephalidae; genus Galeopterus; species Galeopterus variegatus. Next base: position 17,348 of record NW_007743460.1, on the reverse strand, counting down.
TTTCTCTAATCAAATACAGCTTTATTTAGTAAGTCTCATGGAAAATATTCTTAAGCTTAAATTATTCACTTTATTAATGAAAAACAAGTTATTTGCTTTATTAATGAAAAATCAGGGTCTGTGCCTATTTTATGCACATTCGGGGCACAAAAAGTACTAAGAGCTAAGCATGTTTGAGAGATGGCAACATAAAGGATACTTCCTGATCTTTCATTCTGAAATTAGATCAAGATCATGCTATAAAACCAATGTCTGCCATCTAGTAGCTATGCATCAACAAATTCATAAAATGCATACAAATTACTAAAGATTTGTCAAGTCAGCAACAAAATCAGTATTATTGGACTGGACACTGTTGGGGCTCTATCCAGATCCCCTTGGATTTCTTTGATCATGTCTTGTGTTTCTTACCCACTTTGATGGGCTTTTGCTTCTATCTCCATGCACAGGTAAGGCTTTGGAGGAAGAGAATGGTCTCAGGCTACTGGAGCAAATTTGCTTAGATGCCCAATGAGCCAGAGGAGCAAGAACTTATGTCCCTTGTGGGTGGAGGAGTAGGGGTGTTGGCCAATGACTTATCAGTGCAGGAGTATGAAATTCCAGCTCTCTTGCTCAGGTCAGAACATACTGAAGTATGCTTTACTCTCCCAAGTCCACTGTGGGATGAGGCTGGGGGAACTGTGGAGCTTTACCCGAAATCCCATCTTTGGTTGGCTTCTTATGCTTCCTTTATGTTCTCCTGTAAGTGATTCCTTCATAAATCAACTACATGAAAATCCTCATCTCAGGGCCTTCTTCTGAAGAACTTCACATCAGATAATCAATCTTATAAGTTCAAACTCAAAATCAGAAATACAAAGCACAAATATTGTTAATCTAAGACCAGCTGTCAAAAGGTCCAGTTCCAAGTTTTCACAAAACAGGATGACTAAAATCACAGCTGATATTATGACAGTTTCTCGCAGCTTCAACTATAGTTTTTACTACTCAGACTCTGTAACCTGCTAATGATTCTGTCATTATCTTCTCTTGCCTTCATGCATAAGACCAGTAGGTTTCGTTCAAGAAATTAATTAAATTCTTCTAGTTACATTCATCGTGTAATTATTAACATGTGGACAGTTGATGAAAACTTTGTGGATTCTCTTATTTCCTGCATCTATCTTTCCTTGTTAAAAGAGTGTAATTGCTGTTGTACTTTGACCCAAAATAATTTTGCAAATCTAAAGGAAGATGTCTTATTTTCTTTTCTTTCCTTTTTTTTTGGGGGGGGTGGGGAGAACCTCATAAAGTTGTTCTGTGACTACAAGAGCTAAGTACATAACTTAGCCCAGCAGTGTGGCTCATTGTAGACACCCAATCAATTAGTCACCTTCCTTCATTCTAAAGCTGTGACCTATGAGAATATTCTTTTTTTTTTTTTCCTGACGGGTAAGGGGATCGCAACCCTCGGCTCGGGGTCCACACCACACTCAGCCAGTGAGTGCACCGGCCATCCCTATAAGGATCTGAACGCATGGCCTCGGCACTACCAGCGCCACACTCTCCCAAGTGAGCCACGGGATTGGCCCCCTATGAGAATATTTTAATTCTGTGTTTCCCAAAGTATGCTCTTACATCGAATCACCAGGAGTGCTTACTGAAGGCTCCATAATTCTGAATAAGAATCTCTGGGAATCCAAATCAGCATTTTTAATATGCCCTCTGTTTGGATTTATGCATTCTAAAGTTTTAGAATCATCATGTTTGATCTAGTCATTTCCAACTGCGTTGATCATGAGAATATGAGTATGTTAATAAGTACTGTTTTGTTTGAAGATGACAGAAACTCAGGTGAGACTAACTTAAGCTAAAGAAAAAAAGTAGGAGGACTTAATCACAAAACTTCAAAATTTTGTCTCTCTCCTCCGTCTCCTGGCTCTCTTATCTTCCCAGTTAACTTCGTCCATGGGCTCCCCACATGATAAAATGACAGCCACCAGTAACTCTGTCCTTACCTTGTCTTAGGCTAGTTATCCTTGAAGATAGGAGCACATCTCTTTCCAGGTAGTTTCAGCAAAAGTCTCCAGGAGAGTTATATGATTGGTCCAGTTTGGGTCACATGCCCACCCGCAAACCAATCAGTATCCAGAAGGATATAATTCTCTGTTTGATAGGGCTGAGTCATCTGTCCATCCCTGTGGCAGAGATGTCAGTGTCCATTAATCAGGCAAAATGAGTTTACCCAAGAAATAAGTGTGCTGCTGCCAGCAGAAGAGGACTATTTTCCAGATAGATGTTAAGCAGATGAGAGAACAACGTGTTCAATAAAACAAGAATCTATGTTCTTTAAAAGCCCTTCAGGTGATTCTGCTAATCACCCACATTTGGGGATAGGAATCTGATTGGTCTCACGGGTCAGCCTCTTACTAATAGTCAGTGCTATGGGTTGAATATGTCCCCCCAAAGTTCATGTGTTGGAAACTTGATCCTCATTGAAACAATGTTATGAGGTGGGAAATCCAATTATGGTAACTGAAAGGTGGAGCCTTTGAGAGGTGATTGGGTTGTGAGGACTGTGCTCTTGCTAATGGACTAACCCATTCATGGAGTAATGGCTTAGCATGGGTGTGGAATGGTGACTTCATTAGGAGAGCACATGAAAACACTCATGCTGTTCTCACCATGTGATATTTTACATTGCCACAGGACTCTGTAGGGAGTCCCCACGAAGAACAAGGCCTTCAACAGATGTGCCCTGGGACCTTGGACTTCCCAGCCTCTGAAACCGTAAGAAATAAATTTCATTTTCTTACATATTACCCAGTTTAAAGAATTCTGTTATAAGCTACAGAATACCAACTAATATAGTGTGGAAATGCCAAGTATGTCTGATTTGTTTTCCAGTACTGATATGGCTAAACTTGTTTTTGTTTTGTTTTGTTTTGTTTTGTTTTGTTTTGTTTTGTTTTGTTTTGTTTTGTTTTAAAAGATGGCCAGTAAGGGGATCTTAACCCTTGACTTGGTGTTTTCAGCACCACGCTCTCCTAAGTGAGCCACAGGCCATCCCTATATGGGGATCCGAACCTGTGGCCTTGGTGTTATCAGCACCACACTCTCCCAAGTGAGCCACGAGCCAGCCCTCTAATGTGGCTAAACTTGTGAATGGTGTGTCCACGTGTCTGATTTTAAGCTTCTAGTCTTTTTTTTTTTTCTTTCCAGTAATGAACAAGAGTGGTTTTGGTAAGCTCCAGAGATACTTTTATCTTAAGCTGACTCAGAAAGTCTCATAGTCACTGATCTGTCCTCACCGGAGAGTTCAAGTCTTGCCTCTCCTGTCTAGGGAGAAATGAAAGTGTCAGAATAGGATGGAAGGCTGGGTCCCTGTGTTTCAGCTAGGGGGTTAATCCTCTGTAAACCATGTTAGCCAGAGAATGCAAACCCAGGCTGTCACCACTTAACAGATAGCAAAAAGGTTGGCATTAGAAGACGCTTTGAAAAAATGTGTCTGCTTATCCTCCAGGGAGACATCAGGTTAGTGTAACATCTACCAAGTAGATGTGCTGACAGGAACAGGGACCAAATGGCAGACTTGTTGAAGAGGGAAAACCCAGTTGTAATATAGATGATTTCTTGATGGAAAAATACTGTACTTCAGTTAATGCAGTTAAATTTCTCCCTTGATATTTGTCAACAGAAAATCTTTTTCTTGAACTGAAAAAAAAATCCAGCACATCTATATTTGCTTGTTTATATCAATGCCGGAGAGGATGGGGAAGAATAGTCCATGAAATAAACACATGTCATCCTTCACATCTAGCTTACCTAAAATTGTAATGTTCCTACTGCTGGGGGGAAAAAATGAGGCAACACCCAAAAGGACTTGGAGTCTAATTTGAAAAGTACATCAAGATATTGGGAAATGTGGGAAAAGTTGCTGAGAGAAGGTTCTGGTCGTGTTTTTTGTGACCAGTTTGCTTGCATCAGCATGTCATATGTAAAGAACAAAACACCATCTCATTTTAATAACATCCTTAACTGCCTACACATACACAGGAGATCACGATGTTTGCCAATGAAAAAAATTTAATCTCAAATGCAGGTACAGCAAACCAATATTTTTAGACCAGGCAGCTAGAAGAAATCTATGGTTCTTAACACAGTATCTCAGGCAGTTTTTAAAGTGTTGCAACAAAGATCACAATGATTTGGATATTAGAACCACATTTCGAGGAGGAAGTGTGACAGAAGAGGACACTTAAAAAAGGACAACACGGCATCTTATTGGAAAGTGTTTCACCCACACACTTCATTCACCTGACAGCAGACCGGCCTCTTTAGTGGTGGTTTTATAGATTTCATCTTATGCAGTATTCAAACCCTCACCACATGGGATTATTATTCTTACTTACTTTGGTTTGCCCTTATTGTTTTTAAAGTGCCCCACTCCATATAAGAATGCCCTTTTACTCTGTCTTATGAATAGAATTGAATATTCATTTAATCATTTATTTAAAAATATCTACTAAGGGTCTGCTGTGCTGCTATTACTGTTTTAGGCACTGAAGATAGAGCAATGTAAAAAACAGAAAAATTTCTCTCCTTGTGAGCTTATGTTCTAGAACACAAGAACATATATTCTAGAACACTGACCAATATGGCAGCTGCGAGCATTATGAGCTATCGAGAACTTGAAAAGTGGCAAGTCCAAATTAAGATGTGCTGTCACATTGTAAAATACATACAGGATTTCAAAGACATATTACTGGAAGAAAAAAAAGGAAAGTATGCCAATTTTTCATATCAGTTACATATTGAAATGATAACATTTCAGATATAATTGGGCTAAGTAAAATGTGTTATTAAAATTAACTTCAGGGGCCGGCCTGTGGCTCACTTGGGAGAGTGCGGTGCTGATAACACCAAGGCCACGGGTTCGGATCCCATATAGGGATGGCCGGTTCGCTCACTGGCTGAGCGTGGTGCTGACAACACCAAGTCAAGGGTTAAGATCACCTTACCGGTCATCTTTTAAAAAAATAAATAAATAAAAAATAAAAAATAAAATAAAATTAACTTCACCTGTTTCTTTTTACTTTTTTAGTGTAGATACTACAAAGTTTCAAATTGTGTATATGGCTCATATTTTATTTGTATTGTACAGTGCTGTTCTAGAGCAGTCATTCTCAATTGGGGGTGGTTTTGTGCCCTCCCCCCTCCCAGGGAACATTAGACAAACATAAACTAGTCTTTCTTTTATAGCTCCGACATCTACTGTCACTGAAAGTTTGAACTTGCAAGACGAATCTTTGAGAGGTTCTCAGGCACCATGCCTGAAATTCATGGAGATGTCCCCAGGTGGTGTCTAGATTTCTATAGACTTGGGTCACATTATGGAGGGCACGGATCTGTGTGTGTGTGTGTGTGTGTGTGTGTTGAACAAGTCTTCTTAAGAACGTGTGCAGCAAAATAAATCACTTATTACAAACAAATGTGATACACAATTTTGAGCAAGATTTAAAGATATAAAAATGCCTTGGCGTATTGTGAAATTTTCCTTCCCAAACTTTTCTCCCTATAACTACTTTTTTTCATTTAATATGATCAAAATTTCTTTTCTTATTTAAAAATTTTTATTATGAAATATTATGCATAAGAAAAAAGCAAAAACCATGAATACTTGATGAATAATTCATAAGCAAATATCTGTGTAACCACCACCTCAGTCAAGAATAGAACATTCTCAACACTCTTGAACAATGCTCCTATGACTATTCTGGAACATGAATGTTCAGCTCAGGTGCACATGTTTCTTTCCTTCCTTACTTCCTTCTTTCTTATCACTCTGTTAATGGGTGAGAACATGCAGTATTTCTCTTTCCATGTCTGGCTTATTACTAGCAAAAATATGGAACCAACCTAAATGTCCATCAACGGAAGACTGGATAAGGAAAATGTATATATACACAATGGAATACTACTCAGCCATAAAAAAGAATGAAATTCTGCTATTTACAACAACATGGATGAGCCTGGAGAAAATTATGTCCTCACCAAATTTTCATTCAAAAATATCTGCAGAATCTAACTCTACATCTGTGTCTGAGGTTGAATAAAATGCTCTCATCTGAATTATTTATTACAGCCATAAAACTTCCAGAATGCACCTAAAACTTAGTTCTAGCTCCAAGTTTTTAACATGTAGTGATATTTGATATCAAAGCCCTATGGACTATTTCCTTAACTTTCTTCGTTTTCCTGCATCCCTCTGCATGAAGGGGAGAAGGGACTTTCTGACACATGCACATTCTTGGACATTTTCTTCACATTGCTCTTCTGAGTGATCTAGCTAAAAGGAAAATCTGACCCATGTTGGAAACACTGGTTGGCTCCCCGTTACCCTCTGAATAAAGTCCCAAATCCTCAATATAGTATTAGAACCCTCTGAGACCTACCTGGTCTGCTTGCCAGCCACACACAGCCCTCGCTACCCCTTTTTAACAACCAGAGGGGTGAGAGATCCCACTACACTCCATGGGTTTTCACACCCCATGCCTTCAGCTATGCTGTTCTATCTGCCTGGAACATCTTTTCCAAATCTGGTTTTCCACTTACTCCCAACCACCCTTCAAGGCTCCACTCAAACACCATCTCCTCCAGAAAACCCTTATTCCTGCTGAGCCCCCCACTCTTGGTCAAGCTGGGTGTCCCTTGCTTTTACCCCCATATCACCATAGGCCTTTCTCTGTCCTAATGTGCACAATGCTGTGTTATAATTGTCAGTCTCCCTGCCCAGTGTGCTGAGAGCTCCCCGAGGTGAGTAATGCTTCTTATTTATCTCTGTATCTTCAGTGTTAAACACAGTGCCAGACGCTTGGTGTGATGATTTATTTTATGTGTCAACTTGACTGAATCAAGAGTGCCCAGATATTTCACTAGACAGTATTTCTGGATGTGTCTGTGAAGGGTTTCTGGAGGAAATTTGCATATGATTTAGTAGACTGAGTAAAGCAGATCACCCTCCCCAGTGTGGGTGGGCATCATCCAATCCCTTGAGGGCCTGAATAAAACAAAAATGTGGAGAAAGGGAGAATTCACTCTCTCTCTCTCTCTCTCTCT
>NW_007743460.1:0-9745 GCF_000696425.1 Galeopterus variegatus | reverse complement strand
CGCAATAGATGCTCACTTAAGTATTCCGTCTTTTGGTTGCTGACATATAAAGAGAGGTCAGCAGAAAGAGAAGGGTTTTACCCTTTCAATAAACTTTGAGGAAAAAATATGTAAATAAAAAATTTAGGTGAGAGATTAAACTAAAACAACAAAATATTTTCCCTACCCTTTTTTTTTTCCTTTTTGTCTTTTTTCGTGTCCAGCAACGGATCGCAACCCTCAGTGTCGCGCCCGTACCAGACCGGGACCGGCAACGGGATCGCAACCCTCGGCGTCGCGCCCGCACCTCGCTCAGCCAGTGAGCGGGAACTGGTCTGTATGTGGGATCCGAACCCTCAGCGGGAGGGCTGCCGCGCTCCCAAGCAGCACACTGTAGCAGTGCGCCACCGGGCCGGCCCATTCCCTACCCTTTTAAGACTAACATCCTCAAGCCATTTACAAACAATGAAGGGCAGTCAATTCGGAAACCACTCTACCCAAAATTCAGAAGACATCGCTGGATTTAATAATTTAATATTTCAAATAAACTTTCTACATCTTGTTCCCGACAAGACTATTAATGCTGAATCTTTGTAATGCTCTGCATTTAAAATTCTGCCGCATTCTTTCCCTGAAACACTCCCTTCTGCCAGTGAAACAACCTGCTCTTTCTAAGGTTTTCTCACTTTGGCTCAAGTTGTCCCCCCCACCTGAAATTCTTTTTCTCTTCTATCTCCACATGTCCTGATCCTGCCTGGCCTTCAAAGTCAACCCAGAGATTCCCCCTTCCATAGCATCTCTACTGACTCATGGAGTTGTAACACCCCCATTCTGAATGTCCACAGCACATTTTCCACATCACACTTAGAGTTTGGATCCCACAGCACGTAAGAGCATGGGCTTAAGAATCTGACAGACACGTGGGACAGAATTCTGGCTCTGCCACTTGCTGGTTAAGTGACCTCAGGCAAAGCTCTTATCTTTTTTAGACCTCAGTTTTCTCATCTGTAAAATGGACATAAACGTAGCACCCACCTAAAAGACTTCTTACGAGGACTAAGTAAAATAATAAAATGCAAAACACTCCATAGCCATGCACATAGTAAGCACTTATTTAAATATTACTTATCATTATTATCACATAATCTGATACTGATTTATTATTTTTAAAACCTAGCCTTACAGGTTATAAACTTTTAAGAGTATGTCATCTCTGCTAATAAACTTCAAGCATATCAAGGGCATTAGTGAGTTAATTTTCCACACCTGCATCAGCTAGTGTCTGTTGGGTACCAAGCCATCTCCAAATTTAATGGCTTTAAATAACACCAATTATTTAGTTTAGTGGTTCTTAAACTTTAACATGCATCAGAGTTGCCTGCAGGGCTCATTAAAAAAGATCACACAGGCCTACTCCTAGAGTTTTATGATTCCATAGTTCTAAGGTGAGCTTGAAAATTTGCATGTCTAACAGGTTCCCAGGTGATGCTAATGCTGCTGGGCTGGGGAGTACACTGTGAGAATGACTGATTTAGCTCCTGATTATGTGGGCTGGCAAGTTGGGGCTGTACTCAGTTGAGCTGTCTTCTGGTCTTGGCTGGGCTCACTCACACATCTATGGTCAGCTGTCCATCAGCAGCTTCTAGGGGTTGGCCAGTTGCTGGCTACAGCAACATATGTAACTGGGCCATATGTCTCTCTTTGCTTGGCTGGTTATCTTAGGATTGTTCACATGGAGCTCGTAGAGTTCTAAGAGAAAGCAGAAGCTTCATGGCTCCCTGAGGCCTAGACTGACAATGGCACTTGTGCCACATTTTAATATCCAAAGCTTGTCACAAAGCCAGCCCAGACTCAAGGGATGAGGACATAGACTCCACCTTCTGATGGGAGAAGGTGCCAAGCCACATGGCAAAGAGGTTTGGCTAAAGAGAGGGTAGTAATCTGTGGTTGTATGTTTAATCTACCACATCACCACTGATCCTAATACCCAATTAGGACACAGGAAATACTCGTGAAAGGAATAAGTGATTCTCCAAGCAACAGAATTTTTTTTCTGGCTGGCTGGTATGGGGATCCAAAACTTTGAACTTGGTGCTGTAACACTGCTGGCAATTGAATCTTGAAATTTTGCAAATGGTATCAAGTCACTTGGGCATTACAATCTAGCATCACATGCACAAGAGAGTTGATGAGGAGCAGATTTCCCACTTATTGGCTGTGTGATCTTCACCCCTAAGTCTGAGGGCTTTCAGGTGTAAAATGAGGATTATAATTCTCATCTCAGAGTTATGGTAAGAATTAAATTTGAGAAGCAATGCAACACAGAGGATTTAGAATTTCCTGAGCAACCCAACCTCCCTACACCTGAGTTTCCTCATCTGAAAAATGAGCACAAACCTTTCCATCTCATAAGGCTTCAGGAAGCATCCAATGAGATGGTGTGTGCAAAGTGCTTGCCTTATAAAGCACTCACGATTTTTACTAATGGGATCACATTGCCTACAGTACCTGGTAACAGTCAGTAAATGCTGAGCCCAACAAAGCACTCTGGCTATAGAAATCCCACATTCTGTTCAGTTTGGTATAAAAGAGCTGTTATAAAATGCCCCAGGTCAAGAATTCCAAGTGCTTGAATGCTGTCCCAGGTACCAGGCTTTGAAAATCTGCATCTGGGGCCGGCCCGTGGCTCACTCAGGAGAGTGTGGTGCTGATAACACCAAGGCCACGGGTTCGGATCCTATATAGAGATGGCCGGTTCGCTCACTGGCTGAGCATGGTGCTGACAACACAAAGTCAAGGGTTAAGATCCCCTTACCGGTCATCTTTTTTAAAAAAAAAAAAACAGAAAGAAAATCTGCATCTACAAGAAGCCACCAGCAGCCTGGCCAGATAATCTGTGGGATCCCACAGTCCTCACCAGCTGGACGCCTCTGCCCATTTCTCTCATACATCTAGCCCACAGCACCACAGCCTCCACTTTAAAGTGAAAGTAGGTCACCTCTATATTTCAGATTTTAGAGTCAGGCGAGATAGGAAACAGGGATAGAGTGGGTGGAGCCAATAGCCAGGGATGAGAAGTGGAGAGCTGGGGAATTCATCAACCTTTTGTGACTTCCCTAGACAGGGAAGGGAGGGAGGGATAAAAGAAAGGAAGGAAGAAAGGGAGGGATGGAGGGAGGGGAAAAGGGAGGAACAGAGGAAAGAAGGAGAGAAGGAAGAACAGGGGGGAGGACAAGAGGGAAGAAAGATGGAGAAAGGGTGGGAGGAGCATTGCAGGCAGATGGTCGATTGGATCTGCTGCATAGGCAGACAGTCACTGCAATCTCTGAGAGCCTAGGCTGGAGATGCTGAGTCCAGTCTGCAGCCCATTTAATTGCCCTGGGAAGCTGCAGCCACTAAGAAGGCCACATGCTCTGCTAAAGCTTTCAGAGTGGTCCCTGAGCTTTCCCTCTCTCCAGGTGACTCCCATTTAGGCTAGTGTTAATGGGTCCCCTGCTGATAAGCCCTTGTGGGACTGTGCAGTTAGAAGTGCCTGATTTAAGTAATCACCATCAGAACCCACAAGGCTTCTGGGCTGAAAAATTGAGCTCAGTCTGAGTTGCCAGCAAGCCTGGAGCAAGGCAGTCTCCCAGCTGGGCACCTGGTCTCTTCTCACCCTCCGCTCTCCAGGAGTGATTTGCACAGTGCACGGGTTGCACTGTGAATAATGCTCACATCGGGGCAAAGAGCTTAGCACAAACCCAAGGTCAGACTTCAGGTCAGGTCCACGATGACAGGAGAGTATGAGAAACTTTGAGGAATCTGGAATATTCCCCCCAGAGAGGCTGGAAGCTGTTGTTTCATTAGACACATGGGGAGAGCTCACTTGCTGTCACCAGCTGCTATTGCAGGCGCTGGGAAGGCTGTGTGAGCAGAATGGGCAAGGCCCATGTATTAGTCCATTTCTGTTGCTTATTAACAGAATACCTAAAACCGGGTAATGTATAAAGAAATGAAATTTATTTCTTACAGTTTTGGAGGCTGGACCATCCACAGTCCAGGGGTGCATCTGGTGAGGAAAACCTTCCTAGTGGAACTCTGCAGGGTCCCAGCAACTCAGCATGTCACATGGTGAGAATGGGCTGAGCAAGAGAGAGCTGACCTCCTCACGTGCTCTCCTTCTAAAGCCAGCAGAACCACACCCAGTACTCTGTGAATGGATCAACCCATTCACAAGGGCACAGTCCTCACAGTATAATCACTTCTGAAAGGCCCCACCTTTCAAATACCATAATTGGATTTCTAACGCTCTTGACACTGTTACAATGGAGGTCATGTTTCCAACACATGAAATTTGGGGGGACACATTTGAACCATAGCAGCCTGCTCTCCAAGAGTTAAGGTTCTAAGGCAGGAACAGAGGCTGAATAAACAAATAAGTAACCAAAATGATCTTAGAGAATGAAGAAAATAAAATGATGTGCTAGTGGTTGGACTGGAGTGGGGGCTGCAGGGAAGAACAATGTTAGACAGGGTGGTCAGAGAATTTCTCTCTACGGAACAGACACTGGAGCTAAAACCTGAATGTTACTATGTAGAAAAGGCCAGAGGAAAGTATCCTGGGCAGAGGGAAGGTCAAGCAAAAGCCTTGAGTTTGAACAAGCTTAGCATGTTAAGAGAATAGAAAGAAGGTCAGAATGAGGAGAGTTCAGTGAGCTAACAGGAGATAGCCTCAGGGAGGTAGGTCATGGCTGTAGCCAGCCTCCAAGACGGCCCCAGTGATCTCTGCCTCCTGGTGTTCACACCCTTCTGTGAACAAAGAATAGGGCTAACCTGTGTAACCCATGGGATATTGGAGAAATGACAGTGTGTTACTTCTGAAACTGGGTCTTAGAAAAAACATGGAAGCTTTTGCTTTTCTCTCTCAGCTCACCCACTCTGGGTGAAGCCAACCACCATGTCATGAATGGGAAGGTCAGTCCTATGGGAAGGTCCAGCAGTCCTATGGGAATGTTCATATGGTGAGGAACCGAGGCCTCCTGCACAGCCAGCACCAACCTGCCACCATGTGGGTCAGCCAACTTGGAGATGAACCCTTTAGCCCAACAAAGCCTGCAGACAGCTACAGCCCCAGGGGACTTATTGACTGCAATCTCATGAAAGACAGTGAGCCAGGACTATGCAGCTAAGTCATTCCCAAATTCCTGACCCACAGAAACTGCACAAGATAATCAATGTTTGTTGTTTTAAGCCCCTATGTTTTATGGATTGTTAGTTATGCAGCAGTAGTTAACTTTTACAGTCATGAATGGCCATCGTCAGAAGCTCGAGTTTTCTTTCTGCTACCATTAGAGGATTTCAAAATGGGAAAGTCACATGATCTGATTCCTGTTCACATAGATCACTCCAGATTCTGTGAGGAGAATGGGGTGGAGTCAGGCAAGAGAGATCAAGGGGTTGGAAGGATTCCTGTTTGCAGACTTTCTTCCAATTGTATAAAAATGCCCTTGAATTGCTTTCCAAACATCTGATCACAGCTTTGCACTTCCTAATGGGAGATGGGACCAATTATGAAGTTTGAAAATGTTGAAAGTACTACAGAGCATGCTGTCATTTCACATCTACACTCTGTGTAGTCATCAAATATATCCAGCTTATCCCATGATAGTACTACATTTCCTGGCTCTCTTGTGATTGGGTGGGATCCTGTGACTAGTTCTGGAAAACTAATTGCGAGTACAGGTGTCCTGTATTGCTGCAGGCCCAAGTATCACATTGTCAATTGAAGACCCTCCAGGGCTCTCTTCTTTCATCAATGAGCATACGAGATAGTGGCTGCTCCATTCGCCTGGATCCCTGAGTGACCAAGAGGAGCAGAACTCCTCTTGCCACTCTAGACATATATATAGGCATGAACGAGAAATAAATATTTTCTGTTTTAAGCTATTGAGATGACTTGGGGGATGTTTGTTATCAATGTCAACCAGCACATGCTGACTGACACACTTTCTTCTAAAGCCAGTTTTTATTACTAATAGCTACCATTTGTGGATCGTGCACATAACTCCACTAATTTAATATCCATGATCTCATTCAGTCTTCACAATATCCCCTGCAAGGTAATTATTATTATCACCATTTGACACTGTGTCCTCTGAGGAGAGGAAGGCTGGAGGCTCACCTGGCAGAAGGCAGAAGGGCCAAGAGGCAAAAGGGGGGAAATGACACCCTTTCATAACAGCATTAATCATATCGATGAGGGCAGAGTCCTCACTTTTTCAGCTCTAATACTTCCTGGTTTTGGTTTTGGTGTTTTCTCCTCCAGGGAGCCTTCCCTGACTGCATCCCTTTACAGACCAGGTTCAGGCCCCAATTATATCCTTATTCCTTGTGTCAGTTTGGATTTCTGGAATACAAAGCAACAGAAGCAAGCAACAAAAGGCACAACTCAAAAAGGCTTATATAATAACCAAAGTATTACTTCATATAACAAAAATTCCAGAGATCAGGAATTTCCGAGGTCATTAACTCAGCAGTGCAACAATCTCCTCAAGGACCTGTGTTCCTTCTATATTTCTCCTCTGCCATTCTTAGTGTGTTGGCTTTTGTCCGTACATTGATCTCCTCTTGGAAGTAATGTCATTGCCACAGCTTGCAACTATCAAGTTCGCACACTAAAAGTCTAAAGTCCAATAGAAAGGATGTCCCTTCCTTGAGTCCATTTTAAAACTTTTCCAGAGGCTTCTCTATAAACTTTGCTTTTGTATGCTATTGGCCAGAATTAAGGCACAGACTTAAACTAGTCATTGGCAAAGGGGACTTTGTACTCGTCAAAATTCACTCCTGTGGCTGGAGAGGAGCCCAGCAACCTCTGGAGCACATAACCACCCAATACCTAAAAAATGGGGTCTGTTAGCAAGGAAGGAGTGAGACATGGGAATAACTGTTGCCAAGGCAACCATCATCATAGGCCATACACCCAACATGACACCACCACTTTGTATCATAACTGACTTATTACTTGCCTGTCTCCTTCAGTACAATGAGAGCTTCTTGAGGGAAAGAACCACAACTTGTTCATCATTGTAAAAGGCATTTTTTAAAAAGGGCATTTGATAAGTATTTATTAGATGGATAAATGGATGGATGGATGGATGGATGGATGGATGGATGGATGGATGGATGGATGGGTGGATGGATGGATAGGTGGATGGGTGGGTAGATGGATGGATGGGTGGATGGGTGGGTGGATGGATGAATGGATGGATAGATCTAGCAGCAACTGGGTTCCCCAGATTAAATGAACTGGGAATACTATGGTCATGCTATATTTTGACAGGGAATCATACTGCCAAGCAGAACAGCCAACATCCACAGGGGAAAAAAAAAATCACTTTTATGGGTGGATTTGATTTTTCAACCAGGCAGGATTCTTTCAGAGTTCTATATAGTGAATATGTTGTGCCCTCAAGTTGGGGAAGGGCAGGTCTTCTTCCCCAGATTACAAACTCCATGAAGGCAAGAATCTTGCTTTCTTATTTCTTCCTATTTCTTAATAGGTAGCCCAGAGCCTGTACTTGCTCCAAAAAAAAAAAAAATTTTTTTTGAAATTAACAAATGAGAGAATCTGGGTAGTTATTTTTTCTTTAACTTTTCATCCAGTTAATATTTATTATATGGTTATTTAATAGAGTTTGTGAGGGCAATCTTTAAGTGTATTTATTCTTTAGTCTACATTTTCAATACAAATACTCTGTTAAACACTCGATTCTCATTTAATGATATTTATGTGACTTTGAAGGAAGTTTATTAATGATTCGTTAACAAAGATATTTGACATGAGAATTGATATTTGTTATTTAAATGTGTTAAAAGTGTCATGGTGTAACTAGGAGACCTCTTTGAAGAAGCACATATCAGGATTCAGAGTTTTATTATCTTATAGATACACTTCGTGGAAGTTAGGAAGGCAGGCCCTAAGAGCTATGTGGTACCATTCTCCTTTTCAGATTTTAAAATGGAGGCTCAAATGACTTTCACAAGGTTACACAATTAATAAGTGTCACATGAGAATCTAGATGTATCTGACTTCAAAGACCATGCTCTTTCCGCTAGTGACAGACCAAGATCTGTCCTCCTTTTTTGTTATGCTAATAAAATCCCATTTTTTTACCTAGGCACATAGCCACTCAGAATAAAGAATACACACCCCAGCATCCCCTGTAGTTATGTATGGCCATGTAAATAAATTCTGCATGTGAGAGGAAGTAATCTAGAGTGGCTTCTAGGAAACCTTCCCAAGAGGTAGCTGCCATGTACCTTTTGCTTCTTGCTCCTCCCTGTCTTTCTGCTAGCTGGAACAGCAGCAACTATTTCAGACAATGAGGTAAAAAGTCATGTATTCGGTATGGAAGAAGCCTGAGCCTCCGTGAATGGTAAAGCTTCCACAGTAACTCCAGACTACCTACCTCTAGACTTTACTTATGTGAAAAATCAATATACTTCTATTATTTTAGCCAATGTATTAGGGTTTTCTTGCAGCTGAACTCAATCCAATTATACTATTATAGCTCAGTGCCTCCCGACATGTCATAAGTCTGAAGAGGAAAGTCTTGAAACATCTATTAGTAACAATTTCACCTCAAAAAATGTTGGTTGCATAAAGCAATACCCATAAATATATGGCCTGTTCAAAGGGAGTTCATAATGGAATTCTTCCTGAAACAATTGGTGTTGACTTCTGTATTAGTTTATTACTGTTGCTTATAATAGAATCCCTGAAACTGGGTAATCTATAAAGAAATTGAATTTATTTCTTACAGTGTTGAAAGCTGGGAAGTACACAGTCCGGGGCAGGCATCTGGTGAGGGCTTTCTTGATGGGAACCCTACACAGAGTCCCGTGTTGACCAGCTTATCACATGGCCAGAAATGGGAAGAGTGAGAGAGCTGATCTGCTCACTTGCCATCCTTGTATGACCATCAGAACCACACCCATTACACCATTAATGGACTGATCCATTCAAGAGGGCACAGTCCTCACAATCTAATCACCTCTTAAAGGCCCCACCTTTCAGATGCCATAATAGGATTGCCCACTCTCTTAGCACTGTTACAATGGGGGTCAAGTTTCCATGGATTTGGGGGAGACACGCAATCCACAGAAACCTCTGAATTTGATAAACATGGAGTTTCAGTGCTCGCCAGTATAAAATATTGGCTTCCCCTTTGCTGTACTCAATATTCATACTCAAAGCAATAAACTAAGATGGAATGTGGAGAAGAGAGGACAAGAGAAAGCAAGTACAATGTGTGTACCACTTAATAACACCGTTAAGAAACATCAGAATTGAAGTAAAGTAAGTTGTTTGGGAGTATAAATGTACGTAGGACACAGAAAAAATTTATAAACATTATTTCAAGTGTATTATATTTTATATAGCATTTACTTAAAACTGTATTTTCTCCTCTTGAACTTTCAAGAGACTTTACGAAAAATACTCTTTCATACATTTTAGGGAAATACAAACTTACACTGAAAACATTTTAAAGAAAGACTAACTTGGAAAATTAACAAGAGAAAAGCTGAGGCTTATAGCCTACCTCATTCAAAATCCTAAAAAAGTACCCTTCATCGCATTTAGAAGGTAGAAATATAATGCTATAACATAAATGGACAGATCCTACCGAACTGCTTTAAAGGAAGGTAGAGGACTTTATTGTTTTGTGCTGATTTTTTAGGATTTTCATGATAATATTTTTGTGGTAGAGAAAACATCACTCTGAAA
>NW_007743459.1:18638-18919 GCF_000696425.1 Galeopterus variegatus | reverse complement strand
AATATCCAGAATATATAAAGAACTCAAACAACTATACAGTAAAAATAAATATGTAAATAAATAATAATCCAATTAAGAAATGGGCAAAGAAGATGGATAGATGTTTTTCAAAGGAAGACATACAAATGGCCAGCAGACACATGAAAAGATTCTCAGCATCACTAATCATTAGAGAAAGGAAAATCAAAACCATTTTGAGGTATCATCTCACCCCAGTTAGACTGGCCATTACTAAAAAGACTGAGAATAACAAATGCTGGCAAGGATGTGGGGAAAGGGGA
>NW_007743459.1:14495-17651 GCF_000696425.1 Galeopterus variegatus | reverse complement strand
GGAAGGAAGGAAGGAAGGAAGGAAGGAAGGAAGGAAGGAAGGAAGGAAGGAAAGGAAGGGACCTAAACAATACATTGGACATTCAGAAGGAGAGAACAAACATAAAGATACTAGAGACGGAGGGAGAGAGAGGGGAGGGTTGGGTAATAATGGGTCAGGTGGGGGACATGGGGAAGAATTGTGGTTGTGATAATGAATCGGCTGCGCCGCTTGGGAGCGGGAGGGTTCGGATCCCATGTGGAGACCGGTTCCCGCTCACTGGCTGAGCGTGTTGCGGGCGCGACACCGAGGGTTGCGATCCCGTTACCGGTCAGTAAAAAAGACAAAAAAAAGGAAAAAAAAAAATGAATCGGCTAATAATAAAAGGTAAAAATAAATAAATAAATGAATGAATGAATGAATAAATAAATAAATAAATAAATGAAAAGAATATTACTGAGAGAGTAGCTTATAGATGATCTCACCATAAAACATGAGAAATAGGTGAGGTCATGAATGTGTTAATTAGCTTAATTTATTCTTTTCCACAATCTACATATTTTAGAACTTCATGCTTTTCAGCACAAAATTGTACAATTTTTGCCAACTAAAAGTAAATAGTTAATTTTCAAAAAGAGAAAAACAATCACATTTACAGTAGAATCAAAAAGAGTAACATACTTACAAAAAAGTAAGACAAGGGGGAGAATTGTGTGCCTGCTGGAAACTACAAAACATTGCCGAAGGAATTAAATAAATTAATTAATAGATCGACATTTGTGTCCATGGATTGAAAGATTTAGTATTGTTAAAATATCCATAAAACTTAGAGCAATCTGCAGATTCAAAGCAATCCGTATCAAAATCTCAGAGGCACATTATTTTTGAGAAATAGAAAAGAAAATCCTAAAATTTGCATGGAATATCAAAAAGGCTCAAATAGCCAAAGCACACTTTATGGAGAAAAGCAAATCTTTGGCCCTTACACTTTCTGATTTCAAAACACATTACAAAGTTACAGTAATGCTGACAGTATGAAACTTGCATAAAGACAGACATTTAGACCAGTGGAATAGAACAGAAATCCCAGAAATAAAATCTCACACAAGAGGGTACTGCAAAAAATTTGTGAAAAAATAGAATGAAAGATAACTTTTTGAAGTACCCTCATATATGGTCAAATAATCCTCATCCAAAATGGCAAGACTACACAATCAGGAAAGGGTAGTCTCTTCAAAAAATAATGCTGGGAAAACAGGACACACATGTGCAAAAAAAATAAAGTCTGACCCTTACCTTACACCATTTAGGAAATTATATCAATTGAATTAAAAATTGACATGCTGTGCACCTTGGTTGTCTGTGATTGTAGTCAAATGCCTCCCTGAAAATCTCCCAGTCACTTGTAGGCTATTGTGGGAAGGAGCAGACAACATTTGGCTGGGGTGGGGAGTCTCACTGGATGTCTGTAACCTGCTGCTCCCCTCCCCTGCTGCAGAAATTATAAAAGATCTAAATAAATAAAAATACTTGTCTGGTTTATGTATCTAACATTCCTTGTTAACATGATGATACTTGCCAAACTGAAATGTAGATTCAATACAATCCATATTAAAACTTAAGCTACATTTTCCCCCAGAAATGCTCATCTTACTGCTTTTTTGAGTGAAATTAGAAAAGACCTAAATAAATAAAAATACATGTCTGGTTTATGTATCTAACATTCATTGTTAACATGATGATACTTGCCAAACTGAAATGTAGATTCAATACAATCCGTATTAAAACTTAAGCTACATTTTTTCCCCCAGAAATGCTCATCATAAGATTTATGTGAAAGTGCAAGCGGCCCAGTATAATCAACATAATACTGAAAAATTTGCTTTAAATTGTCAATAATGAAGGCAATGTGATAGTGACAGAGCACAGAAAAAAATATATGTGTCAGTAGAATAGAATTGAAAGTCAACAAACAAATCCTCACATTTATGGTAAATTGATTATCAACAAATATGAGAAGACAATGTAAAAGTAAAATTTAGGGTTTTCAACAAATAATGTTAAAAAAATTGGATATTTACAATGAAAATAATGAGATTAAACTCTTGATTCAGTGCATACACAAAAATTAACTCGAAATGGATCATACACCTAAATGTAAAAAATGAACTATAAAACTCTTATGAGAGAATATAGAAGCAGAGTTTTGTGACCTTGCTGCTTTGGGAAGTGGTTTCTTAGACATGACACCAGAGGACCTGTGACCAGCAGCTTAGTCAATGTGACTACCACTATGTACCAATGTGAATCTCATGGTAGAAGCATTTTGCTGTATTTCAAGCATTCATTTTCTTCATCCCATTAACCACTGGTGTTAGAGAATAAGTCAAACATGCACAACGACCTCAAGGTCCACATGACTGGATGCTGAGATGATTGGTTCTGTACGGGCAGCATTTTTTATGAGACCCTCTCATGGAGAGTAATGTCCCTCAGCTGTGGCCACACAGAATGTCTGGGACTGTGGATTTCACACTAGGACCTCAGAAAATTCTAGCCTGGTGGTCTTCATCAGTTCTGGTATATTACATTTCTACATGTTGCAGGAAGAACAATGCAATGTATGTGTACAGCTTTATACAGTTTCTTTCTAAATCAATTAAGAGAAGAAAGTAGAAACAATGTGCATTTATTTATTTATTTATTTATTTATTTATTTTTTCCTTTTTGTCTTTTTTCGTGTCCGGCAACAGATCGCAACCCTCAGTATCACACCTGTACCGGACCGGAACCAGCAACGGGATCGCAACCCTCGGTGTTGCTCCCGCACCTCGCTCAGCCAGTGAGTGGGAAACAGTCTGTATGTGGGATCCAAACCCTTGGCGGGAGCGGCACCGCACTCCCAAGTGGTGCACTGTAGCAGTACACCACCGGGCCGGCCCAACAATGTGCATTTATATTGCCTTTTTGTAGGTGGTTATTTACCTTTACGGTGGTCCCATGTTTTTTTGTATGTGAATTTGTATTATTGTCTGGGGTCACTTGCTTCCAGGCTTAAGAACACTTTTTCTATTTCTTGTATTCCCATCTACCAGCAACAAATTCTCTCAGGTTAATTAATCTGGGTATAGTATATATTGCACCTTCATTGTTGACACATAGCTTTTTCTCTTCTTT
>NW_007743459.1:13601-14423 GCF_000696425.1 Galeopterus variegatus | reverse complement strand
TCCCAATTGTACAATAAAATCCACTGGAGACTCACAAATTAGCTTATTGGATGAAAACAAATGGGTTTTTTGTTTCTTTGTTTTGTTGTCTTTAAAAGTGCCTTGTAATTGTTTTCTTTATAGCCAGACATGATGTAACAGGGAAAAGAAACTACTGTAAATATGCATTCAGTAATGCGGTCTTAAGCTGTGGAGGGGGGGAGCTGTCTTAGTCCATTTGTACTTCTATAGCAAAATATATTAGAGTAGGTAATGAATAAACAACAGAATGTTCTGGCATGTTTAAAAATGGTTTGCCTTTTTTTTTCTCTCACAGGTGAAAGCAGGGGGGAGATCTTTTTTACTATTAATTGTAGGATCTTGTTCATGCTTGTGACAGTGAATTACACAGTACTTTGGTTTCCTGCTATGACTGGGTCTCCTGCAGTTTTTAACCCTCAGAGTTGTCTACAACTCTATTGATGAGCCTCCATCAATTTGTCAGTCACAATTTAAGTTTTCCCACTCTTACACTGTTTCCCACGGTGGTTTCCAATAGTAAATATCCACTCCTGTAAGCCATGACTCCATATATTTGCCTGTCTGCCTCTCTAATCTTTGGGGCAGCAGTGTGCTCTGTGTCCTTTTCTTTCTTACTCTTCAAGAAGAGTTATTGATTTTTCAGTCTTTTCAGCTTTTTATTTGTTGTTACAATGGAGTGATGATTTCCAATTTTGTGTGTGTGTGTGTGTGTGTGTGTGTGCATGTGTGTGTGTGTGTGTGCAGGAATAGAAATGTGGAATGTATTTCTAGAAGTACTATTTTAATGTTTATGTAGATAAT
>NW_007743459.1:11389-12705 GCF_000696425.1 Galeopterus variegatus | reverse complement strand
CTTCTTAATACTGAGTTTTCCTTTATTCATGAAATAAATTCAGAAAAATTTTCCTGATCTTCACAGTCTATTTCTCTTCTTCTATCTTTATATATTAATGTTTCTGCAGATTCCCTATATTTTTAATGTTATAGATTCATTAACTCTGATTGCTAAAGGTATCAATGAAATTCTGATATTTTGTAAGTCTTTATTATCAGCTTAAATATCTGTCCTAAACACTGAAATTATATATCTAATTGCCATTTGGACATTTTCACAGATATTTTTAGTATAATGTGTTCAAATATGTGTCACTTCTACATTATAGCTTTTTTTAAAACCCATTTTCCAAATTTTACTTTACAATGCCAATACCTAAGTAGCTGAAATCATGTAGATAGCCTGGGAATAAGACTCTTAATTTTATTCTCTGCACAACAAATTAGAACAATGTTCTACTCCTGCTTTTTCTTTCCTTTTTTCCTCTTTGCTATGCTTACTGCTGTGTGTCCTGATGACAGCTGATCATGTATTACTCTGTTTTCTTCCCCTCTGATTCTGCCATAAGCACCTTAACCATTCCCTTCTAGTGGATGAATGTCAAGTGCCAATCTGATTATACCATTTACCTGTCCTTACAAGACCTTATTATTTACACCTCGTGGTTTGAAAAGTGGCAGTATTCACCCCGGGATGGACGCAAGGAATTTTTGCACACAGAAAGAAAATTTGGAAATGTTTGGTACATGCTTTTAATTTAAAGTAAGAGTGCATGACGTCTTAGGTATTTGATTTTGGTCAAATTGTTTTTATCCCATCCCCTAGACGTAGTACTGTATGTAGTTCCCTTAATACAGTGGGAGTTGTTTGTGCCCTTCTGACTGGACTTTTGCTGTTTACTCATATACTTTACATGAAAAAGCTAAGCATCTTTGGCATTTCAGTGGAGTTGAAACTGAACACACAATAGAAGTATATTTTCTCATTCTTTCTTATGCCGGTCTATATTGAACTTGGTTCTAAATTAGTTCAACTCACACTTTATTTTCAGGTGTGTATTTATACTTATGTCTTCATACTATATTATAGATTCCTTGGAGGATTAGAATTTTATTCATCCTTTTATCTGTAGCAAGAATGATGGTCTAGATCTGTAAAGTGGCTTTGTAGTAGTATTTTTTGTAATTAATAATTTATTACAGTTGCAGAATCTTCCTGTTGTGATTTTTCTTTCTTATACCATGTGGAATACTGTACGTGTTGTAAGATAGAAATGTACATGCACCCACAGAATTATGAACTTCCAGATTTCCATTTTGTGAACCAGGTCTGGT
>NW_007743459.1:0-7121 GCF_000696425.1 Galeopterus variegatus | reverse complement strand
TTTTTTCTTATTTTAGATGTTCAGATAGTCGAAGCTCTAATTACAAAAAGCCAAGAACGTTATGATACACATTTGCAGGATGTTGTAATTACCAACAGCAATACATCAACTGAGGAGAGAGTTGAAATAGAACAAGCATTTCATTTGAGCTCAAAGCATATTTCAAATTCAATTATAAATAGTGAAAAGTATTTAGAAATGAGGTGCAAAGAGTTCAATTTTGTTGGAATGCACTTCCTCCTAGAGAGGCTGATTGGATGCATGCTGGAGAGAAATCTGATGAGGGTAACATAACTGGGAAATTGTGGAGACATTGTGAGCATCTTAATCAGCATTCTAAGATTCATGCTCAGCAGCAGGCTTTTGAATATAGTGGACAATGGAAATCCTTCAACACAGAGCCAATATTATTGGAACAGAAGAAAGCATATACGGGAGAGACATCCTGTAAATTTGATTATTGGAAAGTCTTTCATAAGTCAGCTGTTCTTGCCTAAGAGATAATTCCAGTATCAGAGAAAGCTTTTAAGTTTGACATATGTTGGAGAAAGTTCTGTGAAAATTATGAACTCACTGAAGAGCAGAAAATACACACAGAAGTGAAAACCTATAAATATATTGAGTGTGATAAATCATTCATGAAGAAATTACCCCTCACAATCCATAAGAACACACATACAGGTTTGAAGCTATATGTGTGTAATGAATGTGAGAAAACCTTTCACAAGTCCTCAAACCTCAGCAAGCATCAGAGAATTCATACAGGTGAGAGACCATATGAATGTAGTGAATGTGGAAAAACCTTTCATGAGAAGTCAAACCTCAACAAGCATAAGAGAATTCACACAGGTGAGAAACCATATGAATGTTAAAAATGTAAGAAAGCTTTCAACCGTAAGTCATGCCTCAGGGTACATCACAGATCTCACACAGGTGAGAAACCATATGAATGTAAAGAATGTAGAAAAGCTTTCTACTGTAAATCACACCTCAATGTACATAAGAGAACTCACACAGGTGAGAAACCATGTGAATGTAGTGCATGTGGAAAAACCTTTCACAGGAAGTCACACCTCAGCAGGCATCAGAGAATTCACACAAGTGAGAAACCGTATGAATGTAGTGAATGTGAGAAAACCTTCCACAGGAAGTCAAACCTCAGCAGGCATCAGAGAATTCACACAAGTGAGAAACCATATGAATGTAGTGAATGTGGAAAAACCTTTCATGAGAAGTCAAACCTCGGGCCGGCCCAGTGGCACACTGCTACAGTGCGCTGCTTGAGAGCACGGTGGCGCTCCCGCCGAGGGTTCAGATCCCACATACAGACCGGTTCCCGCTCACTGGCTGAGCGAGGTGCGGGCACAGCACCGAGGTTTGTGATCCCGTTGCCGGTCCCGGTCCGGTACGGGCGCGACACTGAGGGTTGCGATCTGTTGCCGGACATGAAAAAAGACAAAAAGGAAAAAAAAAAAAGTCAAACCTCAGCAGGCATCAGAGAATTCACACAAGTGAGAAACCGTATGAATGTAAAGAATGTGGAAAAAAACTTTCTACTGTAAATCATGTTTCAGTGTACATCAGAGAACTCACACAGGTGAGAGACCATATGAATGTAGTGAATGTGAAAAAACCTTTCATGGGAAATCAAACCTCAGCAAACATAAGAGAATTCACACAGGTGAGAAACCATATGAATGTAAGAAATGTAAGAAAGCATTCAAGCATAAATTACACCTCAGGGTACATCACAGATCTCACACAGGTGAGAAACCATATGAATGTAAAGAATGTAGAAAAGCTTTCTACCGTAAATCACACCTCAGTGAACATCAGAGAACTCACACAGGTGAGAAACCGTATGAATGTAAAGAATGTGGAAAAACTTTCTACTCTAAATCAAACCCCAGTGTACATCAGAGTTCTCACACAAATGAGAAACCGTATGAAAGTAGTGAATGTGAGAAAACCTTTCACAGGAAGTCACACCTCAGCAGGCATCAGAGAATTCACACAGGTGAGAAATCATATGAATGTAGTGAATGTGGAAAAACCTTTCATGAGAAGTCAAATCTCAGCAAGCATCAGGGAATTCACACAGGTGAGAAACCATATGAATGTAAAGAATGTAGAAAAACTTACTTCAGTAAATCATGCCTCAGTGTACATCAGGGAACTCACACAGGTGAGAAACCATATGAATGTAGTGAATGTGGAAAACCTTTCCTGAGAAGTCAGATCTCCACAAGCATTAGAAAATTCAAACAGGTGAGAAACCATATGAATGTAAAGAATGTAGAAAAACTTACTCCAGTAAATCATGCCTCAGTGTACATCAGGGAACTCACACAGGTGAGAAACCATATGAGTGTAGTCAATGTGGGAAAACCTTTTACAGGAAGTCAAACCTCACCAGACATCAGAGAATTCACACAGGTAAGAGACCATATGAATGAAAAGAATGTTCAGAAACTTTCTAAAGTAAATCAGACTTCAATGTACATCACAGTACTCACACAGGTGAGACACCATATGAATATAAAGAATGTACAAAATCTTTCTACCATAACTTGGATCTCAATAAACATAAGAAAAATCACACATAGGAAAGGCCCTATGGATACAGTGAGTGTGAAAAACCCTTCAACCGTAAGTCAATCTTCAGCATGCATCAGAGATTCACAGAGATGAGAAGCCCTATGTATGTAATGAATGTGGAAAAACTTTTCATCAGAAGTCAAACCTCAGCAAGCATTGGAGAATTTACACATGTGAGAATCCAGATGAATGTAAAGAATATGGGAAACCTTTCTACAGTAAAGCAGACCTCAGTGTACATCAAAGAACTCACACAGTTGTGAAACCATATGAATGTAATGAACGTAGGAAACCTTTCTACCAGAAATCAAGCCTTACTAGTCATGAGCACACTTCAGGATGCATCAGAGAACTAATGTAAAAGACAAAAGCTATGAATGTACAGCTGTCTATTCATATCCACAGGGGATTGGTTTCAAAACTTTCCATAGATACCAAAATCTGTGGATGCTCAAGTGTTATATGAAGTGGTGAGCTATTGCATAACATTTTGCTGCACAATTTAACATCATGTCTAGATTACTTATATTACTGAATACATTAAAAACAATATAAGTCATTGTTTTTTTGGTATATTTTGTATTGCCATACTTTCTTTTTTTCAAATATTTTTGATCTATAGTTGGTTGAATAAACGAATGTGGATCTTGTGGATATGGAAGGCTCATTGTAATGAATGTAGAATATCTTTTGTCAGAAGTCACACCTAAGCAGACAGCAGAGAACTCATAAGGGAGAAATACTGCATGGCAAAGACTATCTATTTTTCTCCAGTAAAACACACACACACACACACACACACACACAAAACACTGTCTTTTGTACAGACAGCTTTTTCAGCAAATGGTGCTGGGAAAATTATATACACTTGCAGAACGACAAAGTTGAACCCCTCACTCAAATCAGACCCATTCACAAAAGTATTCAAAATAGATGTCTTATTGTTTGTAGGAGATAAAACTATAAAACTTATAGAGCAATAATGGAGTAAATATTTTTAATTATAAGCTAGGTAACAATTACTTAGAAATTATACCAAAATCACATTCTAGAATTAACCTCTAGTACAGGCTGACTGACTTTAATAGATATTTACAAAATATATCATCCAACAGGTGCAGAAAACATTCTCAGTGGCACATGAAACAATCTCTAGAACAGACCATATGATAGGACACAAACAAGCACTAACAAATTTTTGTAAAATTGAAATTATACCTACTATCTTGTCTAATCACATTAGAATAAAGCTAGAAATCAATAACAAAAGAAATACAATAAGCTCCAAATCAATGAATGGATCAAGAAAGGAAATAAGAAAATTCCTGGAGACAATAGAAAATGAAAACAACATCCCTGTTCCTATTGGATACACTGAAAGCAGTTCTAAGAGGGAAGTTGTATAGCAATAAACACCTACATCAGAAAAGAAGAAAAACTCAAAATAAACAGCCCAACATTACACCTTAAGGAGATAAAGAAATAAAAACAAGGTGGAGGCCCAAGGCAGAAGAACTCCTTCATGAATTATTAAGCATTTAATAATGGGAACACAAAAATGTAGATTCTGGCTTTGGTGAGAATCCATCATGGCCCACCCCATGATGCCATGGAAGATGTGCACAAATGACCCCAACAGTCAGTGTGCCCACACCCAGACATTGCCTGGAGCTGAGGACAGCATCGGTCATGAACAAAGGGGGGAAAGGAAAGGCTTATTAGCACCAGGTTACAGAAGAGCAGGGTGCCAAGACCCATGCCAGTGAGGCAGTGGGAGATCAAACTGTGCCTGAAACCAGGGTCTAAACCCCCTGGCATATGCTACATTTTCTCATCAGACAACTTTCAAAACACAAATCCAAGTTAAATTTATTAAACATTTAAAGAAAGCAATCATAGATCATTAAACTCCATATGTGGGACCATTTTGTGAGCAGCAGAGCAACTGAACTCGTCACACAACCATGGAGCTGGCCATACATCTCCGTTTAAATAGAATTATTTACAACCCATCCACAATATGTAAGTCATGAACAAAGGGGGGAAAGGAAAGGCTTATTAGCACCAGGTTACAGAAGAGCAGGGTGCCAAGACCCATGCCAGTGAGGCAGTGGGAGATCAAACTGTGCCTGAAACCAGGGTCTAAACCCCCTGGCATATGCTACATTTTCTCATCAGACAACTTTCAAAACACAAATCCAAGTTAAATTTATTAAACATTTAAAGAAAGCAATCATAGATCATTAAACTCCATATGTGGGACCATTTTGTGAGCAGCAGAGCAACTGAACTCGTCACACAACCATGGAGCTGGCCATACATCTCCGTTTAAATAGAATTACAACCCATCCACAATATGTGAGGCTCCACATGTGAACATATTGTATATTTGATAGAATGTTGTTTAACTTCCTGATGGGAGAAATGGTCTCTCTTTTCAATTTAAGTTGTTATTTTCTTTGTCCTTGTCAAGTGCACATCATTTTATAATTTCATGGGGCCAAGTTAAATTTATTAAACATTGAAAGAAAGCAATCATAGATCATCAAACTCCATATGTGGGACCATTTTGTGAGCAGCAGAGCAACTGAACTCGTCACACAACCATGGAGCTGGCCATACATCTCCGTTTAAATAGAATTACAACCCATCCACAATATGTGTGTAAGGCTCCACATGTGAACATATTGTATATTTGATAGAATGTTGTTTAACTTCCTGATGGGAGAAATGGTCTCTCTTTTCAATTTAAGTTGTTATTTTCTTTGTCCTTGTCAAATGCACATCATTTTATAATTTCATGGGATATTTTCTCTTTTCTAGATTTAATTTTTTGCAGAGGATTGTAATTTGCTTTTTGGATATTATCTTCTTAGCTCTTCTCCATTCTCCTGCCAAGCTTCCATCTATCTTTTCACTTTTAAAAATACTAGACATTTAAAATCTAAGCTACTAAAATTATGAATATTTTAAAAATTACGTTTTTCACATGAATCCTTCCTAGTCCCCAAGATACAAGTCTAGTTGCCTACATATATTTGTAATACATATATTTTAACATAAAAACTTGTTGGGTTTTTGCTTATTTTAATTTTTTCAGGTTTAGTGTAGTATAATTGACAAATAAAAATTATGTGTACATTCAAGAAGTACAATATGTTGTTTTGATGTATGTATACATTTTGAAATGATCACCATGATCAAGCTATGTAATGTATCCATCTCCTCATGTAGTTAGCCTGTGTGTGTGTTGAGATGGAGAAAAGGTGATAGAATTGAGAGTTGCATGGAACAAGAACAGATCTCGAATACCCAAAGCAATCCTGAGAACTTAAATAAATAAATAAATAAAGCCAGAGGTATTGCACTACCTGACTTCAAATTATACTACAAAAATATAATTACCAAAACAGCATGCCACTGGTATAAAAATGGACAGAGGGACCAATGAAACAGAATAGAGAACTGAGAAATCAACTCATGTTTATAGCTAACTGATCTTTGAGAACGGCAACAAGTATACACATTAAGGAAAGGACTGCCTCTTCAAAAAATGATGCTGGTATAACTGGATATCCATGTTAGAAGAATAAAACTTGAGCTGTAGCTCCTGCCATATACCAAAATCAACAAAAATTATACATCTAACAAGGTATTGATATCCAGAGTATAAAATGAACTGAAAGAACAGTAAAATAACAAGCAAACCGTCTTTTAAAAAATGGGAAAAGGAGCTGAATAGACATGTCTCAAAGGAAGACATACAGATAACCAACAGGTACGTGAAAAAATGCGCAACAGCACTAATCATCATGGAAATGCACATCAAAACCACACTGAGATATCATCTCTTCCCAGTTAGTCTGACTATCATCAAAAAGACAGAGAATAAGAAATGTTGGCAAGGAAGCAGAGAAAGAGTAACCCTTCTACACTGTTGGTGGAACTATAAATTAGTGCAGCCACTATGGAAAATAGTATGGAGGTTCTTGAAACAACTACAGATAGAACTGCCTGATGATCTAGCAAGGTATATACCCCCCAAAATGGAAATCATCATGTTGAAAAGACACCTGCACTCCCATGTTTATCNAATAAATAAATATAAAAGAAAAACAAAAAGAAGAAAACAATTACAATAATGTGTTCACCTTTCAGGAGAGAACAGGATTGTGGTTACTAGAGGCTTGAAAGGGGGAGGGGAGGAGGGTTAGCATGAAACTGGTTAATAGACAAACAGTAATTATGTTCTATAATATAAATATGTTATTTATGTTGATTTGTCACCACATATTGTACACAGGTATTGATATTCAACTCTGTAACTCACAAATATGTACAATCATGTTTCAACTTTTAAAAATGTATGTAAAAATGTAGGGGTGGAGATTGAGTTGAAGTATAGGTGAAAGTAAGGTGCCACATGATTAGTTGTTGAGGCTGGGTGACAGGTCTATTATACTATTTTGTATGTTTAAAATGCTCATTAACAAAACACTTGTATGAAAGACAGAGTTTATCCA
>NW_007743458.1:7292-18926 GCF_000696425.1 Galeopterus variegatus | reverse complement strand
TATCTTGGAGACAAAATAGAACTGATCATTCCTTTCTCAAAGCCAGCTCTTTTTTTCTTGGCTTATGCAGATGACACCCTTAGTCTTTCAGTTGCTCAGACCTCAAACCACAGAGTCGTATCTGACTTCTTCTGTCCTGTCTCCTCACATCAAACTAGGATGGGAGCCTATGAATCGACCAAGGCAGGGTCTCTGAAAATGCATCTTCTCTCCCCTCCTTTCCCCTGCTGTCCTGTCACCAGGGGCACTTGATAGCACTCACCCAGAAATGGACACTAGTCCCCTCAGTAGCCACCCCAGGCCAAATCTCTCCACATGTCATCCATCCCATGCCAGACAGAACAACACACCTTTTTATGCAGATGACACCCTTAGTCTTTCAGTTGCTCAAACCTCAAACCACAGAGTCGTATCTGACTTCTTCTGTCCTGTCTCCTCACATCAAACCAGGATGGGAGCCTATGAATCGACCAAGGCAGGGTCTCTGAAAATGCATCTTCTCTCCCCTCCTTTCCCCTGCTGTCCTGTCACCAGGGGCACTTGATATGGACACTAGTCCCCTCAGTAACCACCCCAGGCCAAATCTCTCCACATGTCATCCATCCCATGCCAGACAGAACAACACACCTTTGGCTAAACTACTCTTTTTTTGCTTAAAACACACAGCACTTTGTGGAATCTCACCACTGTTGGTGCATGTATACCACAGATGTTAAATTTCTAGTTTTTCTTTACTGTTTAGTTCATTTGTATCTGACAGATTTAATTTTTTATAATTTATCTCTCTTTTTGCCATTATATATAACAAAGCATCTACTTTGTTTATAACCTCACTAAACAAAAATGGCTTGATAAATCTCAGTACATTTACATTTAAAAAGCCACTTAAAAATATAAGCCACAGGCTTATAAATGTAAAATTCACTTTTGGGGACCAGAGTGGGTATTTTAAAAAGACAAGAAAATTTTCTCCTGAGTAACTGCAAGTCATGATTTGTTCAATAAGGCAAACCTGATTGAATTCTCCTCAGTAAGTTGAAGGAAGGGTTTATATGTTTACTAATAGGTACTGATTCTCCTGAGCTCTGCTGCCCAGAATGGTTTGAGCAACCTATAGAACATCAGTGAGCCTCAGTTTACTCATCTTTAAAATGGGAGCAAACTGAACTACTGCTGTCTTATGAACGTCAAGATATTTATTTGCTTATGCTGAATTGTCTAATTCCTTCTTTCCCATCTATGAACACATAATCATCTTTGAAGACTCAGCTCAAGACTTGCTCTATGAAGCTTGTCTTATCTCTAATCTGCTCTCTCTGCTCATTTATTTTCCTCCACAATCTCCCACATCATGTAAAACTGAACACACCTTCCTTACTTCTTTCTGCCCCTTCCTCCATCAAAGCACTGTGACAGGTCACCGCTTTCATTTTTTAGCATCTATGTCTCCCTCTATTGGAATGCAACCTCCTCTATGGTAGGATTTGTGTCTCACTAATCTCAGTACCTAGGACAGAATGGGAAATCAGCACATATTTGGATAACTAAAATGGTTTGTATATTAGGATTTCTTTTTTCATTATTGGATTTTCTTAGAACCCATCATATGATAAAAGCAAACCTAGATGCCTAAATATTTTACTAAATTAAAATATTTTAATGAGACTTTTCCGCTGATGCTAAAGATATAGTTGCACTAGACTGTGAAAGTGCTATGAAATAAATACAAATAACAAATAAAGTGACAAATAATTTGCTCACATGCGTAGCAAATACATAAGCTGTTTCTCTTCTTTTGTTTTAAAAAATATTGTTTTAGCTTTAAAAGTGATGAAAATAAGTGATTCACTTTTAGCTCACTTTAGAATCAGTAATAAATAACATGAGGAACTTTAGACTTACGTAGTTCAGCTTCTCAAAAAAACAAACTTGTCATTGTTCCTCATTATGCACTGAGTTATTTTTAAATTCTCTAGTATAAATATCCAAAGCCCCCTCCAATATGGCCTTAACCTTCTTTACACATATTGTAGGCATTAGTTATGCTAAAATAATTTCCATTCTGAAATGTACTGTGTGTATTCATGATATTTTGTTACTGCTCTTGAAATTCTACCTGGCTATGAAGACTTGGCTCAAAGATCACTTCTTCCATGTAGTCTTTCTAGATTTCTATAACTGGAGGTAAACTATGCATTCTTTGAGGTGCTCCCAGGTGAGTTTTATGGTAGAGAACATTTAGAACACACTGCTAATGTGTATTTTAGTTATCTGTGTGAATCTCATCACTCACTAGATTCATTTCAATGTCTTATTCATTTATTTTGTTTTTAATCTTTCAACATGTCATGTGCAATGTTTTTGATATGTTAGCTAATAAAAAAAAGTCTGCTTGAATTTAAAATCATCGTATAGAGGGTATCTATTTTGTATATATCTAAAATACCATAGCAAAAAAGAGACATGAATAATAAAGACAAACATATTCTGGATAGTCAGATATAACATGTCATTTGAGAAAGCTCATAATGAGTTTAAAGAGCATGAGGATCAGAGGATCTGGGTTTGGCTTCCACATCTGCGGTTTATCAGTTTGTCATTTAAACTCTTTGACTTTAAGGCTTCTTGTCTCTAAAATGAGGATGATAACATATATATTTTCTACTCTATCAAATGAGGCAGTGCATATGAAATTGCTCTATAATCACATAAATACTAGTGGTTAGTGCAAAAGCAAATGTCTTTTGGAAGTTTATGAGTCTTAGAAGTTTAATGTTTAATAGGTTTGGTTAGGGAACAAAGTCCTTAAAAAGTGAAAATGGGAAGGTAAACGGGATCTTTTATATGGTTAGACTTTGCCCATTTTCCTATTCCTGCAGGAATATCTCCAAATTAAAAATCTCTATAAGGGCACCGGTGTTTACTGCTCAGTAATTGAAAGATGCTTAAACCTTTCTGCTCACTCACTTTGTAAAATATTGATTAAACATTTCTGAACCAAAAATTTTACATCTTCAGAATAACTTCTAGTGTTACATTTTAGTAATTTCCTTCATTAAGTTCAAAACCCATGCCTTTCTTTCTTGCAGCCCTTTCTCCTATCCTTCTTACAAACCAAACATTTGGACACAGACATAATGCTGTGTATTGCGGTGAATGTGTGTTAGCATTTTTAAGCTTATTAAATATTGCTGTGAAAGGGAGAATGGCAAGGATGAGGTTTAACATTCTTAGCATAGATTAATGAAAGCCCAAGGCCAGAAACACAGAAGGGTACCAGAAACTTACTTAAGCTAAGCAGGCTTTAAATAATACTAATGAATGTATTTAGTCTTCAAAAAAAAAAAAAAAAAAATTAATGCATGGGCGCAGAGCTCTAAAGCCACAAAATCTAGTTAAATAAATTTGGCTTTAGGAATGAAATAATATCTAAGCTTGTCTGGTAAGACTGTGGAGGGAATCTTGGGAAGTAGGGGACATGTGATAGGTGGATGTGTGTAAAGGTGCCCTAGAATGGCTGATTTTCATTTGGGCTTCTTTTGTTTCAATGCTGGAGGCTTAGACTGAGAGGCCAGAATGAGGTAGTTAGAGAGACCATTGCTTTTGTGTGTGGTGGTGGAGATTGGTGGTGGTTGAAGATTACTAGGAAGACTCGTGCAACAGAAAAAAAATTGGGAACTCTGGGAGAGTTATCCAAGAAAACTTAAATTCTCAAAGTAGTTTAGAGCTGCCTGTCTGATTCAAGAGCCCAGAAACCTCAGGAGAAGTCTACAAGTGATTTTGCACTTTGTATCTGCTGTAATGACTAGAGTTTGCCTTCAGATATTCAGAGGGTACAGATTCTTACATGTTTCTGGATTATAAAAAATGTCATCAGATCTTGTGGTATTCTAGAGACATGGCAAATTATTTTTTTACTCTTTTAAAAATTTGAGGTAAAATTCACATAATATAAAATTCGCCATTTTAAAGAGTGCAATTCAGTGGCATGCTGTGCATTTACAATGTTGTACAATCACTACATCTATCTCATTTCAAAACATTTTTTATCACCCCCAAAGACAATTCCATACCCATTAAGCAGACGCCATTTTAAAGAGTGCAATTCAGTGGCATGCTGTGCATTTACAATGTTGTACAATCACTACACCTATCTCATTTCAAAACATTTTTTATCACCCCCAAAGACAATTCCATACCCATTAAGCAGACATACTCAGTTCACACTACCTTCACCCCCAGCAACCACCAATCTGTTTCCCATCTCTATGGATTTGCCTGTTCTGGATATTTAATATAAATGGAATCATACAATATGTGACCTCTGTGTTCGGCTTCTTTCATTTACCATAATATGTTTAAGATGCATGCATATTGCAGCGTATATCAGTACTTTATTCCTTTTTATGGTTGAATAATATTTTATTATCTGCATGAACCACAATTTGTTTATCTGTTCATTCACTGATGAGTATTTTGTTGGCTTCCATATATTGGCTCTTGTGAATAGTGCTGCTATAAACATTTGTGTACAAGTTTTTGTTTGAACACCTGTTTTCAGTATGTTGGGTATACATCTAAGAGTGGGACTGCTGGGCCAGATGGTAACTTGAAGTATAAGGTTTCGAGGAAATGCCAAACTGTTTTCCACAGCAGGCATACCATTTTACACTCTGACTGGCAATGTTTGAGGGTTTCAATTTCTCCACCTCTTCACCAAAACTTATTTTCCATTTAAAAAAATTTATAGGTATCCTAATGGGTGCAAACTGATATTTCATTGTGGTTTTGACTTGCATTTCCCTAATAATTAACCATGTTCAGCATGTTTTCACGTGCTTGTTGGCCATTTGTATATCTTCTCTGCAGAAACATCTATTCAAGAGCTTTGCCAATTTTTTAACTGGGTTGTTCATCTTTTTTCTTGTTGCATCTTATATTTTAGATACTGGGCCCTCAATAGATATATAATTTGCAAATGTTTTTTCTCACTCTTTAGGTTCTCTTCACTTTTTTGACAATGTTCTTTGCTGCATAAAATTTTAAATTATGATGTAGTCCAGCACAAACACACACACACGAGTATTGTTACCCATACTTTTAGTTATGTATTTAAGAATCTGTTGCCAAGTCCAAGGTCATGAAGACATATCCCTGTATTTTCTTCTAAGAGTTTTATACATTTAGCTCTTACATTTATGTTGTTTTTCCAAATTGAGGAAATATTTGGATATTTTCTGAGAGAAGGGTCCAACTTGCTACTTTTGCATGTGGATTTCCATTTGTCTCAGCAGCATTTGTTGAAGAGACTATTCTTTTCCTTTAGCAAGTATTAGCACACTTGTCTAAAATCTATTGAACATGAATGCATGAGTTTATTTTTGAACTTTCAATTCTATTTGATTGTTCTATATTTCTATTCTTATGATAGTACCACGATGATTTGATTATTGCAAGTTGGTAGTAAGTTCTGAAATTGGGAAGTGTGAGTCCCCCAACTTTACTCTCCTTCATATACATACATGAGGATACTTCAAAGAGATTATGGAAAAATGGATAATACAAATCCTTCCATTAACTTTTTGAAGACCCCTCGTACATGCTAATAGTTTGAAATTCCTTACCATTCTATATGGATTTAAGAATCAGCTTTTTTACTTCTGCAAAGAAAGCTTCTGGAATTTTGATAGGGATTGCATTGAGTCTGTAGATTGCTTTGGGTAGTATTGCCACTCTAACAATATTAAACCTTCTGATTTATGAATGCAGGATTTTTTCCATTTATTTAGGCCTTTAATTTCTTTCGGCAATGCTTTGTGATTTACAGTGGACAAACCTTTCACCTTCTTGGTTAAATTTATTCCTAGTCATTTTAGTTTATTGGATGATACTGTAAATGAAATTTTTTAAAATTTCATTTTGAGACTGCTCATTGCTGCTGGTGTATAGAAACACAACTGAATTTTGTGTTGATCTTGGATCCTATAACTTTGATGAATTGGTTTATTAGCTCTACTGGCTTTTTTTGTTTTGATTTTTGTGTATTCTTTGGGATTTGGTATATATAGAACAATATCAACTTTCTTCCTTTCCAATTCAGATTCCTTTTCTTTCTCTCTCACTCTCTCTGTTTTTTTTTTTTTTTCCCCTTTTTTGGCCTCATTGCTCTGGCTGGAACTTTCAGGACAATGTTAAATAGCAGTGCTAAAAGTAGGCATACTTGCCTTATTTCTGATCTTAGGGGAAAAGCTTGCTCTCTCTCATCATTAAGTATGGACTGCCATAATAAAATGCACAGACTGGGTGGCTTAAAAACAGGAATTTATTTTCTTGCAGTTCTAGAGGCTGGAAGTCCAAGATGAAGGTGTCAGCAGGTTTGGTTTCTCCTGAAGTCTCGCTTCTTGGCTTGCAGATACCTTCTCACTGCCTTCACATGGTTTTTTGTTGATGTTGTTGTTGTTTTTCCTGTTCTTCTTATAAAGACACAAGCCCTTTTAGATTAGGGCCCCATTCTTATGAGCTCTTTTAATCTTAGTTACCTCATTAAAGGCCCTATCTCCAAATATAGTCATATTCTAAGGTCCTGGAGTTAACAGCTTCAATATATGAATTATGGAAGGATACAATTCAGTCCATAACAAGTGTGATGTTAGCAGCGGGTTGTTCATAAATGTCCTTTATCATGTTGACAAAGTTCTTATCTATTCCTAGTTTGCTGAGTGTTTTGTCATGAAAGTGTTTAAATTTTATGAAATGTTTTTCTGCATCAACAGAGAAGATCATGTGATTTTTTTCCTTATTCTATTCATGTATTATCCTGTGATTAATTTCTGTACCACCTTTGCATTTCTGGGATAAATCTCACTTGGTCATGGTGTATACTCCTTTTAATATGTTGTTTAATTTGATTTACTATTATTTTCTTAAAGAGTTTTACATTTGTATTTATAAAAGATATTGACCTGTAGTTTTTTATGGTTGTTCTGTCTTTGTCTGACTTTAGTATTAGGTAATGCTGACCTCATAAAATGAGTTAAGAATTGTTCCCTTCTCTTCTTTTTGGAAAAGCTTGAGAAAGATTGGTGTTAAACCTTCTTTAAATGCTTGGTAGAATTCACTAGTGAATCTATCTGGTCCTGGATTTTTCTTTGTTGGGTGGTTTTTGATTATTGATTCAATCTTGTTACTTGTTATATTTAGATTTTCTATTTCTTCTTGGGTCAGTTTTGTAATTTGCACTTCTAGTAATTTGTCCACTTCATCTAGCTTATCTAATTTGTTTGCATACAAATTTTCATAGTGTTCTCTTATAATGCTCTTTATTTCTGCAAGCAGGATTAATTTACACTGTGACTTGTGCTGAAATCCACTCTGTGCAAGGTCTGCATACAGAATCACGTTCCATATTTAATGCTGGAAATGCTGAGTTAGATTGGGAGTGCCTAGTAATCAAGAGCTCGCACATTCTTTGCTTAGCACCTGGTTCCCTAGGACATTCAAATAAAGTGTTCCCATAGGGAGAGATAATATTCCTGTCCATCTCACCATGCATATGTGAAAGACTAAACCCCGGGGTTTCATGAAGGATGAGCTGAAATAATGGAGTGGAGATAATGATAACGTATGCATTTATGAGTCTCTTAGTATGTTTTAGGCAGCACACTAAACACTTAATTTAATCCTCAGCATAACTCTCTGAGACGGTACTACTTTTCTACCACATTTACAAATACAGACAAGGAAACTGAGCCTAAAGAGAAACAAAGCTTTTCCAAGATCGCAGAATAAGTGGCAGAAGTGAGCCTTGAACCCAGGTCTTTCTGTCACCAAGGTCTGTCCTTCCTTCCAATTGACTGCACAGAAGTAAAATAAATTAATTGTAGTCATTTCCCATAGTTCTTGAAGAATTTGGCATTTATTTCACATAAAAAGAGCAAGTTACCCAATTTTCCCAATGACTAGGTTGGATTGAGAATACATTTGAATTATGATTATTTCCTGCTTACAAAAAGAGCAAAGTCACAGGATTTTAAGATTATTTACATGCTTGAGACATTCTAGAAAGAAGTAAAACTATTTTATAGCCTCATAGCTTAGTTTATTACAAGGTAAGAAAGTTTATAAAGTTCTAAAAATTTCAGTGTAGCACAAAGCACATGAGGTAAAACTGTAAAAACAAATATACCGTGTTTCAGTCTTTAATGGCCCAATAAGGTTTTTATTATTCCAGAGTGGATTTGGTTAGCTTAATAAATCCAATAATCTATCTAAAAGGCTCTTTTATTTTCCTTTTACAGCTAAGCAATGAGATAAACTCTATCTAAAGATAAATGCTCAAAAATAGTAATGTCCTTTTTGTAGACATTGTAAAAAATTATTTTCGATATTTTAGGTGTAAGGATGGCATATTTTTTTAAGTCTCGGAGCTAATAACCTACTAGTTGGTACACACTTGATCTCACAATTAAGGAGGAAAGGATGGTTGCAATAAAAAAATATCCAGGACCATTATTATTTGGAACATTTAGTGCCTGATTTTAATTCATTGCCATTTCATTAAAATGTTAGATTTATGATGCACATCTAAAATGATAATGAATTAAATTAAAAAGTATTATAATTTGGCATTAAATCAAGGGCTAACAACAACATGAAAACATATGCTTGGGGAAACACACACAAAAACATACCCCTGTATAATTTTAGGCTTGTAATTCAGCACTTAATGATATTTCTCTCTTAGAGCAGATGGAAGACAATTACATTTTTATGAAATAGATAAAATTCCTGCTCTTTTCCTATCAATATTTCTAAACCTAATTAGGAGAGGAGATAAATTGTTCTAAGCACATACTGATGAAGATGGAACTTTGTTCTGTCACCCAAATGCGGGGGCGTAAAACACTAACTTCTAAAACATTATTACTGGAATTCCTTTTATATAAATTACTCTTCATACGACACATTTTCTAGTGAATCACAGGACAGAAGATGGTGGTAACTACGTAGAAGGAAGTAGAATTTTTCCCAGAAATTCTTCACACTTCCTCTGTTCTATGGTTACTGAGAACACAGGCATTTTCTCAGAACACGGCGTACTTAATCATAGTTGAACCAGTGATTCTGAACCTCAGACTGTCTGGTGTGGTGTCTGTTTTCCCTAGAAGGAGTGATCTTGGGAAGGTTGCTTAACCTCTTTCTCTGTAAAGAAGACTATAATAGTATCTGCTATGTGGAGTCGTCGTGTGAAATGAATGAGCTCTGTTAAGTTTCCTGAATATCACCCAGAACATGGGTGACAGCACCCGAAAATTTTAGCTGTCATTATTGTTCTAGTCTAAACTACCTCAGTGATCTTCCACCAAGTCTCCCTGGTGCCCATGTTATCTCTCTTCCATCCATCACCCATAACTGATTATGGTTATCTTCCTGTGAGAAGATAACTGTCAGGTGACCTCTCTCTGATGGACATGTAGCTCTTCCCATTTTGTTTTACTACTTCATATATTACTATAGCAAGCACGATGCGTATGTTTTATCCTGGATACACACACCTATAAGTAAGCTATTGCTTCCTAAGATAAGCGCATCCTTTCAGCATTCCCTGTTGTCTACTTATTTTTTCTTCATGGCACTTATCTCAATCTAATATTTTTCACACATACTTATCTGCTGTGGGTCGAATGTGTCCCCCAAATTTCACATATTAGAAACTTGAACCCCATTGTAACAGTATTAAGAGAGTATGAGATCAAATTACAGTAATTGAAAGTTGCGGTCTTTAGGAGGTGATTAGATGGTGAGGACCATGCCCCAGTGAATGGAGTAATGGCTGATGGTTTAATGAGTGGCCATGGGCATGGTTCTGATGGCTTTATAAGGAGAGCAGGTGAGCAGGTTGGCTCTCTTGCTCAGCCCATTCTTGTCATGTGATACCCTGGTGGCCACTGGACCCTGTAGAGAGTTCCCATTAAGACCCTCACCAGATGTGTACAGCATTCAACATCTATACCTGTGTGCAATATGTGATGCTCAAATCAGGATAATTAGTATATTCATCCTTACACAATGTAATTGTTTTTTGTGGACCTTTACCAATTTCTCAGTAACCACCCCCCCTCCCCGCACCCCACCTCCCTCCTTCCACACACTCCCTTTCCCCTTTTCTGGTGACCTCAGCTCTGTTCTGTCCTTTTGAAAGTTCAACGAATTATTGTGATTGTTGCATCTTCCTTTCTTTTTTAAATTTATTTGCTTATTTTTGTGGCTCCCACTTATGAATAGGGACATGCAGTATTTCTCTTTCTGTGCCTGGCTTATTTCACTTAACATAATTTTCTCTAAGTTCATCCATGCTGCTGTGAATGGCAGAATTTCATTCTTTTTTATAGCAGAGTAGTATTCCATTGTATATATGGAATATATACAATGGAATATATATATATATATATATCACATTTTCCTTATCCAGTCATCTATCAATGAACATTTAGGTTGGTTCCGTATCTTGGCTATTGTAAATAGAGCTGTGATAAACATGGGAGTCAGGTTTCCCTTTGACATGATGATTTCCATTCCTTTGGGTGTATACCCAGCAGTAAAATTTACTGGGTCACATGGCAGTTGTATCTGTAGTTCTCTGAGGAACGTCCATACTGTTTTCCATAGTGGTGCACTAATTTACTATCCCACAACTGTGTAAGAGGGTCCCTCTTTCTCCGCATCCTCACTAGCATTTGTTATTTGTATTTTTGATAATGTCCAATCTAACTGGGGTAAGATGATATCTCAAAGTGATTTTGATTTGCATTTTCCTAATGCTTAGTGATGTTGAGCATTTTTCATGTACTTGGTCATTTTTATGTTTTCCTTTGGGAAATGCCTATTCAGCTCCTTTGCCCACATTTTAATTGGGTTACTTGGTTTTTTACTGTAAGTCATTTAAGTTCCTTGTATATTCTGGATATTAATCCCTTGTCAGATGCATGTCTTTCAAATATTTTCTCCCATTTTGTAGGTTGTCTTTTCATTCTGTTGATAGTTTCCTTTGCTGTGTAGAAGCTTTTTAGTTTGATGTAATCTCATTTGTTTATTTTCATTGTTGTTACCTGTGCTTTGGGGGTCTTATTCATAAAGTCTTTGCCCAGCCCTATATCCTGAAGTATTTCCCCTATGTTTTCTTTTAGTCGTTTTATAGTTTCAGGTCTTATAGTTAAGTCTTCAATCAACCTTCAAGATATTATAGCATATCTGTTGTCCTGTTTTCAGTTGGTATCTTTTAGGCTAGGGCAAACCATTTGTAAGAAGGTCAGTAACTTTTTATGAATTTTTATATAATCAAGGGCCACTGTGACCCTTGAGATTTAAATAAAATATATGATAGAAGCCCAAATAGCTCCTTAAGTTTTAAATTTTAAAAAGGGGGAATATATATTTCCATGTTCACTTTTGCTCATTTTTACTCCTAATGTTGACTTCCCTTAATTTCCAAACACACACACACTCCTTAAAATTACACTATACATTTTATTTCTTTAACAATCTTTTCAGCCTTCAACCCCCTGAGGTTTCTCTTTGGCACTTTCCACAGGTTGTGTGGTCTCCAGGTATTTTGCTGGCTACTTCTTTTTTTTT
>NW_007743458.1:5545-6631 GCF_000696425.1 Galeopterus variegatus | reverse complement strand
GCTTCTCTTGGAAGCAAAACAAACTTTTTACTTTCTTCATGATGAGTAAATCAACAATCACTTTTGGTCTCTTGTACCTGGACGAACATCCATGACTTCAGGATTTCATCTTCTACCCCAAAAGGCTTTTTAGGGTATTTCTTGAAAAAGATAGTCCTACTTGTGTTAGTTATCCATTACTCCCAAAACTAGCAACTTAAAACAATAAGCACTTTATTATCTCACAATTTCTGTGGGCAGAAATTCAGGTGCAGCTTAGTGGAGCAGTTCTGGCTCAGATTGCTCATGGGGTTGCCCTTGAACATTGTCTAAAGCTGTGGTCATTTGAAGGCTTGACTGGGGCTGGATGATCCATGTGCAAAGTGGTTTCCTCACACAGCTGCTGGCAGGAAGTCACACTTTGTTGGCTGCTGCAGGAGGCTTCAGTTCTACCAACATGGACATTTACAGAAGGTTGTAGGAGTGTCCTGTCAGCATGGCAGATTCAACCAGAGTGGGTAATCCAGGGAGACCAGGAGGAAGCCACAGTGCTCTTTTGTGTCCTGTTCTTGGATGTTACACACCATCACTTCTGCCGTATTCTACTCTTTAGAGATAAGTCACTATGTGTAGCTCAATCTCAAGGGGAAAGAAATTGACATCCACTGCTCGAGGGAGAAGTATCAAAGAATTTTGTATTTTAATATAACCACACTTCTTAAAAGGAATCCTCATGTTAAAAAATGTGTTTTTCATCTCATTATATATAAAACATTTTGTTACAACTGAGTACAGACACTAATAGCAATATCTATTAGCATAAACACTGAACTGGGTGGTTAATTTACTTTGTTCTAAAGTGGGGTTCATTTTACTATCAGTGATATTAAGCAATATTTTACAAAATCTTCACAAGAACTTTGCATTGCACATTCTTTAGAGAATCTGGTCAGGGCAACAGACATTTTTTACTCAACACCAGCAGTGCTGAATGGTGAGCAAGTTTCTAGTGCAGTAACCATGAACAGTGTTTTATGTAGCAATGGTGTTTTTATAATTTTGCTGATTTGTTTAGTAATATTTTGATTTTTTAATCCCCTCTTGGTT
>NW_007743458.1:2606-3636 GCF_000696425.1 Galeopterus variegatus | reverse complement strand
GCTAAATAAGGGCTAAATAAGGACAGCTTACCCTCTTAGCATCAACCTCAGAAAATAAACATTTAGTGAGTGGTAAAGTTTACTTGTAAAGAAGTTATTAAAAACAACCTGGACAAGATTCAATTACTAGATTTTTTAATTCTAAAGTTTTCATCCAAGGTTGGTGCTATCTTTTGAAGCAGTTGCATACTTTATAGAGACACCTATCCCTGTTCATCTATTTATGTATTTTAGTTGCCATTCTGAGAACAGATTGAAGGGACCACAGGAAGAAGCAGAGAGACCATGAGAAGGAGACAGACAGGGGCACTTGGGCAAGAGTGGTAGCAGTAAGACCACAAGAAAAGGTCAGATTCTGAATATGTGGTATTTGAGGTCAGATCCAATAGAATGTGATTATGGGTCAGCTGTGGGTGTGAAAGAGAAGAGTCAAGGTGCCTGAATTGGTTTTGGTCTGACAAATTGGAAGAATGGAGTTGCCTTTAACTGAAACAAGGAAGACTACAAAATGAACTGTTGTGGGAGGGAATGTCAGGAGATCAGTTTAGGATATTTTACATTTGAGCTATTTCTTGGACACCGAAATGGAGATATCAGATGGTAAACTTAACAGATAAGATGCAGGACGCCCATTAAATCAGAATTTCTGATTTAAATAAATTTAATATAAGTATATCCCAAATACGTAATCATACATGCTTATAGTAAAAATCCTTCATTGACTGAAATTTCCATTTTACTGTAGGCATCCTGTATTTTTATATGGTAAATCTGGAAACCCTATCAAGTGTGCTGCTGGATAACAGGGCCGGGGGTTATAGGCTGAAGTCATCAAATAAGATGATCTTTAAAGTCATGAGATCGGATGAGAGCTGAAATGAGTGAGTGTGGACAGTAACATAAAGGACTGAGTCCCAAGGTTCAACACAGAAGTAAGATGAGGAGGAAAAGCAGTAAAGAATCCTAAAAAAGAGAGGCCAGGTGTGTGTTGTAAACCGAAAGCCATGTGAAGAAAGGTGTCAAGTAGGAG
>NW_007743458.1:0-1602 GCF_000696425.1 Galeopterus variegatus | reverse complement strand
AACTGCTGGAGAAATGCCCATGAAAGGAAAGAGGAAATGGAATCCAGAGAGAAAACAGAGGAAGTGGCCTTGGACAGCGACACGGAGGAGTCACTCATCAGAACCAGTAACAATGTGGAGGTGATGGCGCAGGTGCAGGGAGGTGAGGAGAAGCGGTGGTGGTGTTCAGTGGAGTTCTCTTGATTGCTTCTGTTCCCAGCGATGAGCCCTTTGCTGAGAAGGACAATTACAGAGAAAGTGTAAGAGACTTAAGCCCCTTTGTTTCTTATCTGGCTCCCAATATTTTTGCAGTTCCATCTTTTCTTAATTTGTTTATTCCTCTGCTACAAAATTTATTCCTTTCTATCTTGTTTCTATCTTATTTGATGGTGCATGTGACTTTCTCCAGTTATAGTTTGTAAGTTGTTGTATAGAAGGCAGAGTTCTTACCAGTTCAGGTGTGATTTCCTGTGCCTTAGTCATAGTAGAGGATCGGAGAAGACTTACTAAGATAGTCAAAATTTTTAAAAATAAAAAGTATTAGTAATCTGCAGAAACTTTTTCTTTAACGTAAAAAAAAAATCCTTTTTTTTTTGAAGATCTGCTGTATATTGTTGAAAATTCAAATAAGTAAATCAATTATTTGATCCAGCAGTTATGAAAGTGTGAATTATAGAAAACACTGTATGAAATATGTTAGCAATGTGGACTGAACTAACAAATCACTTTGGTGTGCATACAATGTTAAATATCATAAGCATATTAATTACAGTTCAAAGTGGAAAGAGAGATTCTTGAAATAGAGCCTTATAGATTCCAAACAGTAAGCAGTGTATTCCACATAGAGCTTCAAATCCAATTTAATAATAAGGATTTAAAAAATGTTTCCAGCTATATTTTTCCAAAATATTAACCAGACAAAATTATGCAGATGTTTTCAAAAGGGTAGGAAAATGTAAATAATTATTCTCAAGAATTCAACATATATTAATGACTAAAAAGTGTTGATACAGTAACATATTTACAAATAAAATAATAAATGGTTGTACTTGGTGAAAAGATTAGGTATTAACTTCAAAAGTATATATAATTATTGCTCTGGTTTATTTTAGAATATAGGTTTAACCACACACTATGCAAATTAAAAAGATATTATATTCAGTGTTTATGTAATTGTGTAGTATTTCCTCTAAAGTTAGTGGAAATATCTATAATTAAATAAATGCTCTCTTCAATTACTGTAA
Organism: Galeopterus variegatus; assembly: GCF_000696425.1. Classification (NCBI taxonomy): domain Eukaryota; kingdom Metazoa; phylum Chordata; class Mammalia; order Dermoptera; family Cynocephalidae; genus Galeopterus; species Galeopterus variegatus. The sequence goes on along the minus strand of NW_007743458.1, from coordinate 379 downwards.
AGTCTCATAATCTTTCTGCCTCTGTAAACAAAGACCTATTGTAACGCCCTTGTAAGAGTTAGCCACTCATGATAACAATACACATTTCCACTCTCATTTAGAAGGAAGAAAAAAAAACAATTAACTCTCTAAAGATGAGTAAATGAGTTATCACATAAATACACTAATCTTCAATAATTATTGGTAATACCAATGTATTCATCCAATATTACAAATAGGCTAATTGTCTTTAATTTACATACCATGCCTTTAACACTAAAACTGTTTCAGATATTTCCAAACATAAAATGAATTCTTAGTTATTTTTATAATCAAATGATCTGTCTTTCATTTGCTCATATATTCCCAATAATGTCAAAAAAACAAGTACATCTGGATC
>NW_007743457.1:24551-24834 GCF_000696425.1 Galeopterus variegatus | reverse complement strand
TGATTTGAGTAACTCTCCAAAGAGTTGAATTATGGAGCAGAAAGGAGAAAGGAAACATCTGGAAAGCACACACTCCCTCCAAACTGCAGAGATGTCAACAGGTACGAGTTAGCATATTCTCTGGGAATAGGATAAGGAGGAATTGCGTCCAAAAAAGGAGGAAGCTAGGCTTCCTAGATGTGGTAGAGGAGGAGAGGAGAGAGAGAAAGAGAGGGAGAGAGGAAGTGACTGAAGGAGGGAGGGAGAGATGTATGCATGTATGCTGCTCTCCCAAAGGCCCAGG
>NW_007743457.1:18600-18929 GCF_000696425.1 Galeopterus variegatus | reverse complement strand
GAAAACCAGTTTTAGCTCAAAGTTTTTTTTTCCTTCTTCTCCTCGGAGCCTGAGAATACTCGTAAGTAGAGATGTCTAAAGTGGAAATAGGGTTGGAGAGTAGGGAAAGGAGATGGAAGCATGGCTGTGAGATCTGGCTGAGATCTCCTGTCTACAACCTGATAGATGGGAGATTTAAGTTGATACAGTCCATTCCCAGACCACAGCAAAAATACAAATTCTTCTACTTCTCCTTTGGGAGATGCTCATTATATCTACATAAAATAAAGTCTTGAGATTCAAGGGAATTCTTGAAAAGGACAAGTGTCCAAAAGTGCAAGGATGTCAGA
>NW_007743457.1:12836-13054 GCF_000696425.1 Galeopterus variegatus | reverse complement strand
GCCTCTGACACCTGGGTGATACTAAAAATTATTAAGTAATTATATTTTGGAGCTTTGGCCATGAAATGGACTGTGGTCTCCATGCATGTCTGGTACATAGTGAGTTATCAATGTTGAACAAATGGGTAAATTATTGTATATATGTCTTTATTTTCGGTTTGATTTGACAGAAATCAGGCATTTGCAGACGGATGATACACAACCTTGTCGTATTCCCC
>NW_007743457.1:6961-7908 GCF_000696425.1 Galeopterus variegatus | reverse complement strand
ATTCATGATTTAAGCACCAAAAAGTAATAATCGCTTACTCAGAACTGATAAAAGAGTTGTAATTTAAGTCTTGGATGAAATGAACATGAGACAGTGAATGGAAGTTAAAGTATTCTCAGCTGCTCATTTTGCTGCAAGGAAGGGTAAGGCCATTGACCCAAATAAGCAACTCTGCACTCAGGAAAGTAGGGAAATTAGGTAAGTAGGGCCTACTCAAGAAAACCCCTAGCTCAATAGAGAGTATGTGGCAATCCTTAATTTAAGGTTGATGTGTTTACTTATTTGCTATTAACTGCTATAGCAAATCACCACCAAATGAATAGCTTAAAACAACATGAACTTATTCTCTTACAGTGTTGGAGGTCAAAAGTCCAAAATACATTTTATGTGGTTAAAATCATGGTACTGGTAGGGCTGGTTTCTTCTGGATGCTTCAGGACTTCCTTTCCTCTTGCAGCTGTGGAGGCTTCTTGCACTCCTTGGTTTGCAGCCCCTTTCTATCTTTACTTAAACCTATTGCTCCATGTCACATCTGTTTTCCTGCCTTTGGCCTACTTGCCCCCCTCTTATAAGTATTCTTGGGATTACATTTGAGATCCAGCCATATAATCCCAGATGATCTCCCCATCACAAGACTCTTAATGTAGTCACATTCGCAAAGTCCCCTTTGGCATATCAAGTAACAGTCACAGGCTCTAGTGATTAAGATATGAATATCTTGCCAGGGAGGGGGGAGTTGTGTGTGTGCCATTATTCAACTTTCCATAACTTTCAGGCAATATGTTAAACACAACATATGTATAGTCAGCTAAGCAAATACTAAAATATGATGTTAACTGCACTCTACGTGACATCGTAATTTCAACATACACACTACAAGCATCTTCATAAAGACAACATACGTATATTGTATCCTTCCAGCCTCTGACACCTGGGTGATACTAAAA
>NW_007743457.1:2509-2715 GCF_000696425.1 Galeopterus variegatus | reverse complement strand
GCACAAGAAATTTTAGAGCAGGGAAATTACTCTGTGTGATACTATAATGATGAACATGTGTGATTGTACCTTTGTCCAAACCCAGAGAATGTACAACCTCGGGAGTGAACCCTAATGTAAACTATGGCCTCTGGATGATAGTATCGTCAGCGTAGGTTCATCAATTACAACAAATGTACCGCTCTGGTGGGGGATGTTGATATTGG
>NW_007743457.1:0-205 GCF_000696425.1 Galeopterus variegatus | reverse complement strand
TTCCAGCAAAACCACAGTCCAATGAAGACACGGTGGAAATTTTCACTGAAACCATGATTTTCTTTCTGTGGGACCTGAATATTAAGCCCCTGTAGGGCTGGGTGTGGAGCTCATAGACCCCTTGAGCCCATTCACAAACCCTTCCACACACAGGTCTACGAGCTAGCTAATAGGAAAAAGGTCCTTGGAGCCACAGTTGAAGAAA
>NW_007743456.1:17669-18930 GCF_000696425.1 Galeopterus variegatus | reverse complement strand
CTACTTCTGAGGAATGTCCATAGATGTTCTTAAATGGTCAAGGTGGGAGTGGGGAGATCACCGGTTAAGCAAAGATAGATTTCTTTATTTCAGGAGCCTTTAGTATGTTAAGGTGCCCTTTGAAAACTTAAGAAGAAAATAGGGATACAGCATTGTCCAAGACATGATTTTGGGGGGAAAGCATTTCTCAAGACCAGCATTCTAAGGAATATAATTTGGGGAGAAACATGCAGGCTTATAATTCAATTATAATGACCGCTTTAACACAAACCAATCAAGGGAGGGGGGAAGAAGACAGAATAACCTCAAAAATTCCTTGAACTATTGTCAAGTGAACAGCTATGATGGGGGGGGGAGAGAAACAGGTAAAGGATCATGAAAATCAACTACAATGTATATTGAGAAGTAAAATAAAAATATATATCTATAGAATGACCGGTTTATGCTATGAGTAAGAAACAGTGAGCTGAGATCGGAAGTGGTAACCTTCACTCTCATGAGTAGTATTTGTGACAGAGAATAAAAAATTTTAACACAAGAGCAGCCATGTTAGAACTTAATGTTTGGGAAAGAATTCTTCTTGAACAATGGACAACCACTGCAGCTTGTAGGAGTAATAAAACAAGGTCATATATCAGTAACTTTCAAAACTAAGTTTTTCTTTGAGGTTACAGGTATCTTGAGAAGGAAATAATGTCAGAACCAAAAAGTCTGACTCCAAGCCTCACAGGACTGAACCCAAAGAAAGAGATTAGAACAGGCTGATCTGCACACAGTCGACAACACCCATCTCTGCATCAGTTTTAATACACTTCTCCCCTTGTCCTTTTTTCTATATACACCCTTCTGAAAATTTGAGGCTTTGAGACAGTTTTTAGCCTAACTGTCTCCTCAGGCCTCATAAGAGACTTCCTGCCTCACACCAACATTTGGGACTCTCAGTCTTTTGTTTTTGAGCAGAGAGCAGCTGAACTTGAGTGCGTGTGACATCTGGTTTTTGCTTACTGTCATATTATGAGTTGATAATGCAATTAGGTCATTGAAGACTGGATTAGAATTGGAGTCCTGAATCTTGTGTGTTTATTAATATAAACCTTAGACATGTGGATGATGTTGTTAGTGATGGTAGTGGCAGTGATGGTATTTTATTTCCAAACTAGTCAGAATGAGAACAACTGCAAAAAATAGAAACATTTTTTAAAAAGATTGGAACCAAAGCAATGAAATATTTATGTATGTCTTTTGAGAAGCTGAGAATTCA
>NW_007743456.1:15145-16855 GCF_000696425.1 Galeopterus variegatus | reverse complement strand
CTAGGCTATTTAGTGTGTAAGTAATTCCCATATGTTTAACAGGTTGACACATCCTGTCTTTTAGGATTTCTCTAAATGGTGTTATCTCTGCTTATCGACACAGGAAGTCTGTTTGTCAAGTAGTATTCTAATGAAGGGTCCGCTTCTTGGACTAGAAAAAAGCAAGTCAATTAAGTTCAAAAAAATGGAGTCACTGTGGTTCTTTTTTTTGATTCTCCTTTTCTGGCCTCTTTTCTTCTTCACCAGGAATATGCTCATTCATTTTTTACATCCTCCAGGTCCTTTTTTATTTACTAGATGAGTGATGATTGCTTTTAAATGAATTAAAATAACTCACCAGAAATTCAGTCATCACATATCATATAAAATATTGTAATGTCTTGCTTTATCTACAAAGATAAAAAAATAAAATTAACAATAAAATTTTCTTTAAGAATTTGAGTCTCAAGCTTCAGAAATAAAAATAAAAATACTTTGAAGGGTTTTTTCTTTTAAAATTTGAAATTTAATAAACTAATTATAACAAGGCAATAAGACTGTTTTTTACTTTTAGTTTATAAATGTTTTTGTCGCATCAGAATTAATAATTTTTGTAAAAATTCTGATTGTTCTAAGCAGACTTAATCTTATCTCAGTTCATTCCTATAAAGCCATGCTTGCCTAACTGAACATACACAATGACTGAAGTGGTTGCCTTCAGTTCTGTCTTTCATTCATGCTTTGTCATGGGCTCTCTCCAGATCCCCCTTAAAGTTAATAGGCTGCTTGTGTTCTTCTAGTTTCTCTTTTACAGAATTGACATAATTGCCTTGGTGACTGCAGTATAATGCAGCTTCTCCACCTGCCTGACTACCCGCTGAGTCCTAGGGTCATATTCCCAGACAGGCTTGTGCTTTTTGCTAGTGTGTGTGTGTGTGTGTGTGTGTGTGTGTGTGTGTGTCTGTGTGTGTGTTCAGGTTTTTCTTTAATCCAACTAAATGGAACATTGTTGTTGGTTAGTTATGGAATAATTTTAATATAGTGTGTGATGATAACATTCATTATGGGTATAAAGTAAATTTTATGTTCAAAAATGACCTCGGCTCTTATGATGGAATACAAAATGAAAGAAATGCAACACACAAAATATAAATGTAAAAAAAACAGATACTATTTGATAGAAACTGAGAAGGGTGAATACTGAGGATGAATGAAGAAATATATACTGGTGCCATTTCAGCACCAGAAAGCTTCCTAAGGAAATAAAAAGAAATCAACAGATGAAAGAAACGTGAGTGCAGTTATTACAGTATTTGTTTAGAGTACAGGACTATATGGTGTTTATCATATTATTGTACTACTTTTAGGTTTTATGGCCACTTATTTCTTCAGGTGTAATTCTAATATGTTCTACTTAAAGCCCAAATAATAGAAAGGCTGGAAAAATTCCTTATCATTCCTTTTTGGGTCCCTGGATCATATAATACAATTAAAAATTGTAGATGTGTATTTTTTTGTTGGCTAATTCTTTTCCAGAAAGCCAGTTTTAATGGCCTGGCTACAAAATGATGTTTTGTTCTCATGAAAGATATCCTGCAATTATGTTAAAGCATTGTGCTGAGGGCTGGCCCGTGGCTCACTCAGTAGAGTGCGGTGCTGATAACACCAAAGCCCCAGGTTTGGATCCCATATAGGGATGGCCGGTTCGCTCACTGGCTGAGCGTGGTGCTG
>NW_007743456.1:12703-14369 GCF_000696425.1 Galeopterus variegatus | reverse complement strand
CCCCTGGACTCCTTGTCCTATTCACTTTCCATTACCCATGATGCCAAAATAGCTCTTCAATCCAAAAATCATTTTGTGTTCAAATTCAATGATTTGTGTTTTCCTCTTTGGGGAAAAGAATCCTCCTAACTGTGTCTTTCTGAAGGAGATATGAAATTTCATTTACATTCCCCTGAGCCAGCATCTCTGAGTGGCAGAAAGAGGTGACCCAGAAAACAGCAAGGCAAATCCAAATTTTGATAACTTTGAGCCTCATTTCTATTTTCCTTAAGATATTTATACTTCTAAGTGCAGTGGGTCGAAGTCTGCAAGCAAAAAATAATATTTTAAATTGATTTTTTACTTGATTTGTTTTTGACTTATTTTGTCCTGCCTCACAAAAGAATGCAGTTTATTTTTCAATTGTGCCCTTTAAAATTACTGTCCTTTTTAAAATAAATTTGAACTTTGATGTTTATTCCAAAAACCAAAGTTAACTCTTTTGATACGAGCAGTTAATGTTATATTTGGGCACTCCAACAAGGTAGGGATCGTCCTTACTCCTTATTCTTATTTTCCAAGTAAGGAAACTAAGGAAATCTTCTTCCCAGGGAGAAGACTTGGGAATAGAACCTCGATCTGTTCAGCCTGAGCTCTGTTTCATCATCAGGCTGTACTACGTCCCTGGGCCACCTCAAAGCTGGAATAGTTCCCAGAGCTCATGATTAATGACTATTACTGAAAGAAATGTGATGTTTTGATCAGTCTAGAAGCTCTAAAGATGAGGCCCTATCAGACTATTCCACTCCTATGGAAAAAATCTATAGTGGTGGAGACACATTTTCTTTGGTCCTTGGAACCATATAACAATTAACTAGGTTTGAGTCTTTTCACAGTAGTAGAACTCTCTAAATGTTATACAAATACTTTGACTTCTTCCACAAACATTTGGGTTCTTACATGAACCTAGAAGGCAATCTGCTAAGATTCTGTACAGAATAGTCCAATGTGAAAGATTGGTAAAGAATAGCTTTCATGTTGATATTCTCAATTTACCTTAATTAGACAATAGGCATTGTTTAGAAATAAAAATATAAGGGCCAACCCTGTGGTGCACTCAGGAGAGTGCAGCGCTGGTAGCGCAGTGGTGCTAATTTACCTTAATTAGACAATAGGCATTGTTTAGAAATAAAAATATAAGGGCCAACCCTGTGGCGCACTCAGGAGAGTGCAGCGCTGGTAGCGCAGTGGCGCTACCGCCGCGGGTTCAGATCCTATATAGGGATGGCCGGAGGGCTCACTGGCTGAGCGTGGTGCAGATGACACCAAGCCAAGGGTTGCAATCCCCTTACCGGTCACAAAAAAGACAAAAAAAGAAATAAAAGTACAAAAAAATTATCTTTTTCTGAAAATAGGCAGAATTAGATTATTTTTATGGATAAACAGTGCAAAGGTCCAGGATAATGTCATAGAATATTTAAATTTGGAACATGAGAAAAGTTGTTGATACTTGGGTAAGATATTTGTTGATGTTTATTTTTGAAACCAAAGATGAAAAATCTAATGATAGAATCACATCCTTCCCTAATTCCCAAAACTACCTTTTTGCTACATAAAAGTGGTTGTCATAATAAAGCTTAGAACTCAGAAGAAAATGTAGCCATTTAATAATTGAGAAGTGTAGAAG
>NW_007743456.1:5145-12235 GCF_000696425.1 Galeopterus variegatus | reverse complement strand
CCACATTGCAATGGCAACATTTTAATTAGAATTCTGAGACTGACAAGTTCCACCTGTGCGCACACACACACACACACACACACACACACACACACACACACACACCAGGGGACACATTAATATTCAGGTTACCTCCAGTCCTTCTTATCCCTCCTTTCACACTCATTACATCCTTTTCCTCCCCTCCCTGTTCAGTCTGTTCCTGGCCCTTTTCAAGACTTTTCACCCACATTTTACATGATCGATCCAGCATCTCATACCACACCCACCACCCTTATCAATGCCACCTCACAGTGCCCTAAACTTTCTCCCATTGTCGTCACGGACTCGAGCACCAGGAACATCATTTTCTGTTGCTACCCATCTTATGCTGTCATCCTCAGTGGCTGTCAGTCCTGGTCCCCCAGTCCCTCTGTAGCCTGCATGTGGGGCTTTCAGTCTATTCCATTGCAGGCATGCACCAGCATGGCTAAGCCACCGACTTGTTCATCACTGAGATCTTCTCTGCCTTTAATACTGAATATTGAAATGTTCCTCTCTGTCCTTCTCCTCCTGCCTCTCACGCTCCTCCTTTCTCCCACTATTTCTCTTCTCTATCGACCCTCATCTTTAAAGCGGTCATGATTAAGATCCTCACCCTCCAAACTACTCTGTGCTCATTTCCCTTCTCAGGCCCCAACTCTGCACTCCCTTCCTTTCTTCCTGAAACAGCCGTGTTTACCCCTCACTCTTTCATCTCTGCTCATTACCGTCCGTTGTCCCATTGTCCAGACTGGTCTCAACATCTCTTCACATTCACGGTCTCTAAGCCCACCCCTAACCTTACCTGGCCATTGACTCACACATGTGGTGTTCCCCTGCACTGGATCACATCTGTCCTTGTAAGTATGGGGACAGCCCCCAATTTTAGTGGGTACCCAACTGTCTCTTTCAACTTTCTCTAAGCCCTCACCCAGGTTACTATGTAGTAATGAATAAAAATCACAGATTTGAGATAAATGGGATTTTACAATGTCCTGAAAAAAAAAAAACCCACTAGTAATAAATAGAATTTTGTTTAGGACTCTTATCAACTCACCTTTTGTGGGCTCGTAATAATACCTCCTAAATATTGTTTAGCACCCTGATGAGTGTTTCTCCTACTCCTTCCCATTGTCCCACGTATACATGGAGTAAGTAGCAGAAGGAATCGCCCTCAGCTTGGACTAAACATAGGGAAGTCATCCAAACTGAGTAGTTACATTGCACCTTTACTCTGCCTCGAAGTGTCCCTGTTGTCAAGCTTCCCTCTTCTATTGCTGTTCTTTGGGATGACGAGTTGTGTCATCTTTTTAGGGCCACACTTGCACCCATGTTCCTTTCTATTCCTCCCCCACTCCTCCATCCATTACGGTTACTTCGTTTCTTATGTTTCAGGCTGGCCACCTTCCTACCTCCAAACTGCCGAAGACACTCTCGAGGTGCTACCCTGACACAACGGGGCCGCCACCGGCTGCTTCTCCTTCCTCCCACCCGTTCGTGCAAGCTGCTTTTTTGAACATCGGCTGCAAATTCCTAAATTCTTCTCTCAGCCCTTAGCATCCTGATTTTCCTAGACCAAAGAATTTGACGTTGTTGAATTCCCTTCTTTTTGAAGTTCTTTCTTTCTTTGTTCATGTGGTGTTATTGTTCTGCAACCTCCGTATCCTACCCTCTCTAAATTTAGGGGCATCAGAGACAATCCATGATTACCCACTGTCTACACACATAAAAAGCTCAGCATTCAGGAATTTCAGTCATCTAGCCGCTTTCCACAGCTATTTCTTCACTACTCTCCCATACCACATAAACCCAGTCCTTCAGGGTTTTTAGGGGGAAAAGCAAGAAAAATATTCTAAAATTGATTGTGGTGATAATTGTACAATTCTGTCAGTATATCGATAGCCATTAAATTGTACACTTTAGATGGGTGAATTGTATGGTATGTGAATTATATCTCAATAAAACCCTTAAAAAGAAAACAGGAGACATTTGAAACCATTTTAGGGAGACAAGCAAGCTTCTTAGTTTTTTACGAGTTACATAAATGTAAAAGGAGAAAGGATATTTAAAAATCATACAGGAAATTTCAGATAAGTATTACACAATTTCTTAACAATATGAATGACCTATTTACTCTGACAATACAGATCATCTCTGGGATGTCATCAGACAGTGTTAACAATTCCTAATGCATTTATCTTGACTGTGTAATAAATAATTTAAGGAAGCCAGAAGCCAAATACTGATTTAGGACCCACCTATAGGGAAAATCACATCAACCATTTGAACTGGATTGACAGGTGTATTCAGAAAGAAAAAATAATCAGTAAAATTAATTTATTTTCTGAATTGGCCAGACAAATATTATAGGTAAAGAAGTCCACAGGTTGTTTTTCAGTATTAAATTAATAAAGCCTGAAGTCCCCAGGTAATATGTTGAAAACAATGGGTGAAGTAAAAATGGTTGAATAAGCTGTACAAATACAAAGCACTACAGTACATATTCTGTCCAATTAGCCACAGGTTCACTTTCATCTGAAGTCGGAGAAAACAATGCCCTGAATCCCTGATGAAATGATGTGATATCGAAAGCAAAGTGGTAATGACTCTCAGACTTTCTATTGATGGTGTTCAGTTGGCCCTGGAAGAAACCACGGCATCCTGGTTAAATAAAACAAGCAGGTAAAAGTAAAAATTGCTTCAGCGTAAGCAATGTTATTTCCCTCTGGAAATCTGCATTTCCTTATCAGTTAAATAGTGTAAATAAGTAAAGAACTATAATGCTCTATGACCTTTCTGCCAGATTAGCAATTATCAAATTTTAATGCCATTAGTATTACCAGGAGGGCTTGTTACAACACACATCCTGAGGCCCCTCAGTGATAAGTGGGTCTGGGGCAGGAGCCCAGGGATCATCATTCATGATAAGCAGCCTAGGTGACGCTGGCGGAAGTGGTGCTTAGGCTGCATTTTGAGAAACGCTTCTATGTGGAATTTCCCTGATCTCTTGATGCTTGCTGTCAGACTGAATGTATCAAGACACTAAGAGCTAACCAAGAAAAAAAAAGATGTCTCTAGGACAATTTGAACCAAGGGAACAGTGGCTGGCTGATGTTCCATAACTCTGGTTGCCTTGGTGATGTGAGAGGCTGGGGGTGAGATGGAGCTGGGAACTGCTGCGATGACAAGAGAAATTTTTCTTTCTTAAATAAATTCTGTTCTGATTGTCCACTTTGAGTTAGGTGAGAAACAACCATGCCTTTGGTCCCATGAATCCGAATGTCCATCACAACATAAACAAAATCTCCCAATGTTTTGTCAGCAACCCCCCATACCTCACTCTCTGTGTTTCCCCCAGGGACCACCAAAAGGTCACCTCTTTGAAAGGGGACACTGGGACCAGGAACAGCTTCACTACAGGTTTGGTAGGAGGACCACTTATGAGAAATTAGACTGTGATCACAGGGTGCAAATTTTCCCAGGAAACATTTATTTTTCGCCTTTGGTTATTGGCAGTGATGCTTCTTTCTCATGTGTTGAGTGAAAGCATTTGCATCCTCTCATTCCTTGGCTCTGTCTTAAAGACAAGAAATTCAGCAAAAGCAAACAAAGCCTCCCCACATTTTCTTTTGGTAATTAAGGACTTGTCAGTTTATCAATTTAGATATACTTCTTAGCTTCCTTTTTAAGTTTTTTGACACATTTATTTAAAATGATGGCAGATGCTTGTTTTATAAAAATATTAACATTTGAGGAGAACTTAGGAAATGCCAGTAGCAGAAATAAAAGGATTTGGTAATCCACTTGGCAGCAGTGATCCTGGCATGCTGAGAAGCCCCCTCAGTTAATATGCCTTGGTTGGATTTCTCTTTTGGGCGGGGGGTGTTGGATCTCAAAACAACATTTCTCTAAATCAAGCAAGATTCTTGTTTTTGTTTGTTTGACAGACTAAGCTGTGTATAAAATTAGATATTATCACTTTTTAAAACTATCAGTTTTGAGACTTAAATTCTAAACAGTCTAATGATGAGTATCTTTTTAAAACATCCATTTTTTTCTAGGACACTACCATGCAGTCTGAATGTGTTCTGTCATACAGAAAAAGGAAAATTGGATCATACTCTGTGTAACTTCCTTCAGGTTCAAGTTTACAGAGCACATCTCTGGGCAATACAATGGAAATATAGCATCTCGTTTACTGGTTTTTAAGAGACATTTGACTTTTTACAGAAGACACAGAAGAACTGAATGGAGGACAGATTCATATTATGCGGTGGTGAAGAATGGTTTTTTTAAAATCTGAAAATCACACTTACTATAGTTACCATTAAGTGAGTAGATTCCCCCTCCCCCACCCAGTGGATTTACAGTATCAGATTCTGGTCACTGTAGCAACAATGGGAGATGGTCAGGGTGCCCCCCTGTGTGGTGTGAGTGGCCAAGCTCTGGTTGCCTTTAGCGCCTCTCCTCCCAGCTGGAAACTGAGGAATGGAGAGATGGAAAGTTCTGACCCTGTGCAGCCATGGAGCAGCAGGAGTGGAGAAGCAGCTCACACAAGGCCTCACCCGGGGGCTGCCACAGAGTATGTCTTGAGGAGATGTGAGTCCTGAGTCCCCCTTCTTCGCTCCTTGGAATGGCTCTTTATAGTCAGCTTAGCGAAGTCGCTGCTCTGCTCTCAGGCAGGAGGAAACTCGTCCCACCATGGCCTTGCCCTGGAACAGGAGGAGCCAGTTCTGTGCATGGAGGTGGGCTGGAGGGAAACTAGTCCCAAGCCAGCGTCACTCCAAAGCAAAAGCAAATATGTGTATATAAGCTAAGTCCTTTCAGGACTGAGGAAAAGCATAACAATAATGCTCCAAAGATGGGATCGGAAAGAGAAGGCAGCTGACAATATCCTGATTTAGCCAGGATTTGTTTACCCCATAGCTCAAGGGACACTTTGATGATGCATTTAGTGCACGCACTGATTACTGTCTAAATCCCAGCTCCGCCCTCACCAGCAGTGTGACTTGGGTGAGATGCTTCACCTTTACGAGCCTCAGTGGCCAAATCTGTAAAATGTGCATATTCATTTCTACTTCTCCAGGTTCCTGTGAGGGTGAAATAAACAAAGATGAGTGGTGTGCTTAGCTGAGAAGCTGGGACATAGGAAGATGCAATAAATGTCAGCTCCACTTGCTCCTTCCCCACTCTCACTAGAATTTCCACCAAAAGCTCCATTAGCCAATTTCCTACAAAAAGGAGGAGGCTGTTACAATGACGACAGACACTGTCAAATGCAAATGTTGCCCAATGAGGAATGAGATGGATCTTCCAGTTCTTCTTGTCCCCATACTAGTAATAAAAATAAATAACTGATGTTTATTGCCTAGCTATGTCCCTGGCACTGTGTTAAACATTTTATATCCATTCTTATTTAATACAACATTTTTAGGATGAAGGAATTTTTATTATTTCATTCCATTTACTTTGTTGGGGCTTGATTTGCTGTACTTTTTCATTTTCTTGACATGGAATTTAAAATCATCAATTTTCAGTCTTTTGTCTTTTCTGACATGCACTTAAAGCTAAAATTTCCCTCTAAGCACTTTTTAAGCTGCATCTTAATTTTAATATGTTATGTCTTCATTTTCACTTACTTTAAAATATTTCCTAATTTCCAACATGACTCTTATTTAAACCAATGGTGAAATTTAGATGTTTTCTTAATTTCCAATCAGTTGGTGATTTTCTGTTAATAATATCTAGCTTAATTCCATTGTGGCCAGAAAATGTACTCTGAATGATATCCATCTTCTGAAATTTGTTGATGCTTGCATTATGACCCAGTATACAGACAGCTTTGGTAAGTGTTCCACTGTGCATTTGAAAAAGTCATTTTCAGTCATTTTTGGTCACAGTGTTCCTTAATGTCAGTTAGATAAGTTTGTTAATTGTGTTATTCCAGTTATTTATATTCTTCCTGATTTTGTGTGTGTGTGAGTTTATTCTATCAGCTATTGACAGAAATGTTCAAGTTTCCCATTTTAATGTGGAGTGTCTATTTCTTCCTTCGTTTTTATGAATTTTTCATTTATATATTTTGAAGTTATATTACTGGTTGCATACAAATTAAAAATGTGATACCATCAAGTAGATAGATCCCTTTATCATACCTTAAGATCCCTCTTTATCTCTGATAATACATTTCACTTTAAAGTTTCCTTTACCTGATTTTAGGATAGCTATGCTAAAATCTTTTCCCAAAGATTTAGCTATGTTAAAATCTTTTTAGCAAAAGAATTGCTAAACCAATTTCTTTTGGTTCAGGCTTGTAAGATATGTGTTTTTATATTCTTTTACTTTTAAACTTCTCGTGTCCTTACATTTCTGCCTTTTGTAACAATATTATTGAGATATAATTTGCACACCATACAGCTCTCCTGTTTAAAGTATAAAAGTCAATAATTTTAATATATGTACAGAGTTGTGCAACTATTATTATAATCTGTTAGAATATTTTCACTACCCAGAAAAGAACATCCATACCTGTTAGCTATCACTCCCCATCATTCTCTGTTCTCCCTAGACTTAGGCAACCACTAATCTACTTTCTGTCTCTATAGATTCGCCTACTCTGGACATTTCTTATAAATGGCATATTACAATACGTGGTCCTGTATACATTTCTATCTCTTAGCATCAGGTTTCCAGTGTATATTTGTGCTGTAGCATGTATACTGATACTCCATTTTTTTTATTGCTAAGTTATATTCGATTGTATGAATATACTGGATATTTGGGTTTTTTAACTTTGACTTATGAAAAATGTTTCTATGAACATTGATGGACAAGTTCTTGTGTGGATGTAGGTTTTCATTTTTCTTCGGTATATATGTAGTAGGGTTGCTGAGTCAAATGAAAATTCTATGTTTAACTTTTTGAGGAATCACCAGACTGTTTTTCTGAAGTGGCTACACCATTTTACATTCCCAGCAAAAGTGTATGAGGGTCTGACTTCTCTGTATGACCAACATTTGTCATTATCTGACTTTTTAATTTTAACTATAATAGTAAGTATAAATGGGGT
>NW_007743456.1:3451-4498 GCF_000696425.1 Galeopterus variegatus | reverse complement strand
ACCAACATTTGTCATTATCTGACTTTTTAATTTTAACTATAATAGTAAGTATAAATGGGGTATCTCATTATGGTTTTAATTTACAGTTCTCTGTTGATTAATAATGTTGGGCATCCTTTTATGTGCTTACTGGTTATTGGTATATCTTCATTGTAGAAATATCTATTCAAATACTTTGCCTATTTAGGATTCTATTTAGATATGTTAATTGGGTTCTTTTTCTTCTTATTACTGATTTGTAGGAGGTCTATGTGTATGCTAAGTGCAAGTCCCTTATCAGATATATGATTTTCAAAAATTTTAGCCCATTCTGTGAGTTGTCTTTTCACTTTTTTGGTACTGTTCTTGGAGCAGGATTGCCAAAGAACAAGATCATGAAGACTTATTATACTTATGCTTTTCTAAGAGTTTTGCAGATTTAGCTTTTACATTTAGGTCTTTGACCCATTTTGAGTTAATTTTTGTAATGGTGTGAGGTAAGGGTTCAACTCCATTCTTTTGCATATGGCTATGCACTTGTCCCAGCACCACTTGTTGAAAAGATTATTCTTTCTCCATTTACTTATCTTGGCATCTTTTTCAAAATATCAATTAATTGCATTGAGGGTTCATTGCAGGACTCCCTATTCTATTCCATTGATCTGTGTGTCTACTCTTATGCTAATACCACACAGTCTTGATTACTGTTGCTTCTAGAAAGTTATAAAATTTGTAAGTGTGACTCCTTCAACTTTGTTCTTCCTGTTCATGATTGTTTTGGCTACTCTGGGTTTCTTGAATTTCTATTTGAATTTTAGGTTTAGTTTATCAGTTCATGCAGAGAATTCAACTGAAATTTTGATAGAGATTGCATTGAATCTGTAGATCAATTTTGGAAGTATTGCCATCTTAACAGTGTTGAATCTTCTGATTCATGAACATGGGATATCTTTTCATTTATTTAGGTCAAATATAATTTCTTTCAATAATATTTGGAATTTTCAGAGCATAAATTTAGCACTCCTTTTGTTAAGTTTATATCTAAGTATTTTATTTTTTCTGAGGCCA
>NW_007743456.1:2459-3294 GCF_000696425.1 Galeopterus variegatus | reverse complement strand
GGGTATCACCTCCAATAAAATGTTAAATAGAAGTGGTAAGAGCAGACATTCATGTCTTGTTCTTGATACTAGAGGGAAAACATTTAGTCTTTCACTATCCTGTCTTTTTAATCTAAATATTCACCTTTAGAACTAACCCTAATGTCAGCTGAGAGAATTCTGAATTATTACTTTGCCATTTAGACTTCATCATCTCAGTGTTTGCTTTAGAATGGGATTTGGGGCTTGATGACCTTCTTTAAAAAATTTTTTTAAACATCTTTCAAATTGGCATGAACCGAACTTGTTAGCCTGAGTCTTTTGTACCTAATGAACCTCCAAAACAAAGCAAAAGTAGAATCACCATACAATGTAGAGCTAAGAAGAAATATTCCCTGTGCCTGATGGCTTTGTATCTTATGAAACTCCCAGACTAAATCGTATTATGTGATGGGATGCCTTTCTTTGTAGGTGGTCAGACCTTCATAGAATTTTTTGAAATATAGCTTCCCGTAAAGCAACAAAATTTACAGTGAATCACTTTGATGGTACTTACTGATATGGCAAATGAATGTTAAAGGAGGACCTAAAATATTTAAATTTATCATCCCTATGAAGTGCCAAGCACTCTAACAAAGTTGTTATATGAAAGGTCAGTCCTGGGATAAAATCAAATAAATTAAATACTATTAAATCTGTACTATCTTATGACACCAAGTTCAAGGATTCAGATCCCCGTACTGGCCAGCTGCCCCTCAAAAAGATAAAATGAAATAAAATATATCTGTATTATCAAATTGCCATTTTTCTTTTTTTCTCCTGATTTTGAAAAGCATGCAAGTTAAATTGTTGGGGA
>NW_007743456.1:0-830 GCF_000696425.1 Galeopterus variegatus | reverse complement strand
ATTCTTGTTTTTAATACTCCAACAATGAGCTAGCAGAAAAAAGAAATCAAGAAAGCAAACCCATTTACAATAGTCACCACAAAACTAAAATACCTAGGAATAAATTTAACCAAGGCGGTAAAAGATCTGTACAGTGAGAACTACAAATCACCACTGAAAGAAATTGAAGAGTACAACAAAAGACGGAAAGATATTCCTCATTCATGTATTGGAAGAATCAATGTAGTGAAAATGTCAGTAGTACCCAAAGCCACCTACAGATTCAATGTGATCCACATCAAAATATCAATGACATTCTTCACAAAAAGAAAAAAAACCCTAATATTCATGTGGAACAATAAAAGACCCTGAATAGACAAAGCAATCTGGAGAAATGGAAGGAAGGAAGGAAGGAAGGAAGGAAGGAAGGAAGGAAGGAAGGAAGGAAGNCTATCTCTTAGCATCAGGTTTCCAGTGTATATTTGTGCTGTAGCATGTATACTGATACTCCATTTTTTTTATTGCTAAGTTATATTCGATTGTATGAATATACTGGATATTTGGGTTTTTTAACTTTGACTTATGAAAAATGTTTCTATGAACATTGATGGACAAGTTCTTGTGTGGATGTAGGTTTTCATTTTTCTTCGGTATATATGTAGTAGGGTTGCTGAGTCAAATGAAAATTCTATGTTTAACTTTTTGAGGAATCACCAGACTGTTTTTCTGAAGTGGCTACACCATTTTACATTCGCAGCAAAAGTGTATGAGGGTTTGACTTCTCCGTATCACCAACATTTGTCATTATCTGACTTTTTAATTTTAACTATAATAGTAAGTATAAATGGGGT
>NW_007743455.1:24690-25241 GCF_000696425.1 Galeopterus variegatus | reverse complement strand
TGGCAGAGGCCAAAGATTTCATGAGGGGGAGAACTTTTTAAAAAGCAGATGACTGAGAAGGAGGTACAGAGATACCCTTAGTGATCAAGAAAATTTCCAAAAGAAAGGAGCACCCAGGTGTTCACTATGTCAGAGAGTAAAAGGGAGCTGCAAATTATTAACGGCTCGTACATAACAATACCAAGACACCAGGAACCTATTTCAAAGCAGCATTAGGAGTGTCAGAAGAAGCCAAGTTCCATGTGCTGAAGTGTTAATAGGAGACAAGTTGAGAGGACTACTCCTTTTTGAGAAGCTTATCTGAGAAAGGAAGAGCTACAAGGTACCCCAGAGTTAGAGATGGGGAGGGGATGAGCCTTGCCCCAACAGATATTTTTTTCCAGTTAAGCTATCCAGCTTTTCTTCCAAGACAAAGCTGAGAACTATTAGAAAAAATGTGCCCATCATAATAGTTATACTATCAAGCCTATCTCTGTACCTCTTGTTTTAATGTGTTATACCCCATTGTTGCTTTGCCTCCTGTGGATTTGTCACCCCTTTTCCACTGGGTG
>NW_007743455.1:21618-23417 GCF_000696425.1 Galeopterus variegatus | reverse complement strand
ACAAGTTTTACATAGAAGCTGGTAACATTCAGTAAAAGCAAGTCCGATGACGTTCTGTTAGGCAATTAAGTGACCCACTAACAAAGGCTTGATTTAGCCAGCATTCCTTTTCCCTCTCACAGCTTTTTAGTAACTTTACATATCAATTTAGTAACTTGTCTGTCTTAGAACCAGCAGCCTTGCTGTGTAACGATTCTTATCTTGCAACAGAGACTCAATGTCCTGGGGGAAATTTCCTGTCCATGGCAAGGTCAATATTTGAAACTGTAAGGCTTTGGAAAACCAGGCCCTGTGAGGTACATTTGCTTTATGAATCCTCTACACCCCGTTATCACAGACCATGTAATCATGTCTATGACAGGCAAAAAAAAGGGGCAAATGTGTGCTCTTTCTCACAGATTCAGAATTATCTTGTGTGTGTGTGTGTGTGTGTGTGTGTGTGTGTGTGTGTATACATGTATATATATACATATATATGTATATAAATTCTTGGTATACACATGAGCAAAGGGGATTTGAAGAAAGGAATATAAGCCCTTATTAACAGTTAATTGATTTGATTCATCTTCTAAATAATGGGTTTGGCTCTAAATAATGGGTTTGGGTACTACCTACAATGACTTGAAATGGCCAGTCAAAAATAAGAGGAACATGATACAAATTAAATGACTATTAGGTTTTTTATGTACTTAATCAAGGAGACAAGTATGGGCTGAAGAATGTTTTATTTATTCTGGGAGCCAGCAGAACTTTTTAGAAATACACAGTAGCCAAAAGAATCTGCTCTGACTCCAGGTCAGCTAAATTATAATGCCTTAGGAGATCTGGGATAAGTCAGTAATCACATCCACCTGTCCTGAAAAGTGTTAATTAGGTGGGCTGTCTCTCTCTCTCTCTCTTTCTCCTTTGATCCTTCCCCTTCCTTGTGATTATAAAATGTAAAGNATCACAATTCCTTGAAGTTGATATGACAAGCGAACAGATACGAGGTTGTTGGGAGGGAGGGAGGACAGAGAGGAGGGAGGGAGGTTTTGGTGATGGGCCACAATAATCAATATACAAATCAACATTGTATATTGACAAAATAAAATAAAATTAAAAAAAATAAAAAAAGATAGCTAATCATTTCTAAACTTCACTTTTTTAATCTTTGTAAAATTAACTTCCATCAGGCAGGGTCCTAAGCAGATGGCCCACTCACAATAGGATTAAAAGATGGAACATGATTGCATAGGTGGGAATGTAAGTTGCTTTTGATCAGCAGAATGTAGCAAAGGTGGTGGGCTGTCACCCCACTGGTAAAATGATTGAAAGAAAGTGAGCCGAAATGCCAGGTACCGATCAAGCTTTATTATAGGAATAGAATCTGCCAGGCTGCACTTAAAATGGAGGGCAGCAGCTGGGGCTGCCCTCCGAGTGCAGAGCAGCACCAGGCATTGGGTGGGAGAGCTTACATAGGCTCTAAGGAAGGCTGACATAATCAGGGAGGAGTTTGGTGCTGCTGTGAAAGAAAAGGCTGGCTGATGCAATCAGATGGTAGGTTGCTCCCATGCAGAAGTAGAAGAGTTTCTATTTCCCAGAAACCACAAGGCTTCTCATAAGGGAAAGGCTGGTGGCCATTTTGTGCTCGGTGTGTGTAAAATGGCACCAGTCACATCCAAGATCCATCAGTGATGGTACTGGTAAAAGTGAAGGAGTTTTGCAGATGTAACTAAGGTTCTAAATTTATCGATTTTGAGTTAATAAAAAAGATTATCCTGGAAAGCTCTGACTTAAGCAAGTAAAAGACCTAAAAAAGA
>NW_007743455.1:18534-18931 GCF_000696425.1 Galeopterus variegatus | reverse complement strand
ATCCAGTGTAGTCTACTGGTTGCCAAGTTGTTTCCCTTGGAGAGTGGTCATAATCAGGACCCAACAGTGACTTCTACAGTTACCATATGGAACATACAGCAGTTGCAGTCACCAGATCACCCCCAGTGAGGGGAAGACCTTATCCTGAAGCATGTTCTTGATGCCCTTCACCGACACCTTGGCCACCTAATATGTGGGCCCACAAAGTAAGCAGTGTATTAGCTGTGGGAAGGAAGCTGACTCACCTCCACAGGAATGGTTTTGCTATTTCTAGCTCATCTCCTCCAGTTAGCCTAATTCCAACAACAATGATATAGATTTGGCACAATTATTATTCCTTACTTACAGAAAAGGAAGCTTAGGTACATGTGTTGAGTAAATGGCCATATCTAGAAAG
>NW_007743455.1:14871-16399 GCF_000696425.1 Galeopterus variegatus | reverse complement strand
ACTTAGTAGTGACCTCTTCTCAAAATTTAACAGCTTTATAGAGACATACTTTACCATGAAACTTTAAAGTTATCATTTCATAAAGATGTCAGCAGAGAGACATCTACTAGTAAAGGGATCTCACAATAGAAATGCCTGTTTTCCCTGAAAGCAAAGTACATCAGCAAATACACCAAAAAAGTTACTGAACAATGCACCCAGACAAGACCAATCACCTTACATATGCAGATTGTGGGACTTGAAAGATTACATATCACAGTGGATGTCGCCTAAAGTTAGAGGTCATAATGGACAACTGCCAGCAGGGGACACTCTGCTCACAGCAAAGAGTTGAGCAAACTGAACCACTGAATCAAATAAGTTGTGCTCCTTCCAGCAAACAGTCAATAGAACTCTCCTAGACAAATGTGCAGTATGGAGAAAGGCAGGAGTAACTGAAGAAACATAAGAGAGAAAGAAGCCTTAGAGCTGGGATGTGAGGGACAAGCCCTAGAAATAGTTTGTTTAGTTGTCTTTGAAGGAAAAATGACTTCACTCCACCCTTGTAGGTTTTTTGTCTTGGCTAAGAATTAAATTAACAAGAAAANTACCACTACTTATTTTTTCACTTTCTCCAATGCAGAGTAGGTCTCAGAAAATGCAATATATAATCAGCAATATAAGTGAAGGATAATCCCTGTTACAACTTCTGTTCTATATGTAGTTTTAATAGAATAAATCAGCATCTCTTCTTGCCATTTTTCATGGTGCAACAAGCCCCTACTTCAAAGATCATATAATTAGGGCCTGGTCATGTGTGATAATGAAGTGAAAACAGCTGCAACTCTGCTCAGCTTCAATATGAAGCGCTGGATGTTTGTAGCTCAGTGGAAGGTGGCAAAGACTTTTTTGTCTTGCCAAACTTTAGTCGTGCTTCTGAACCTTTTCTTAGGCCCATCCGTGCACTTATAAAATCCAGATGCACTTCTAAAATCCAGTTATAGCAAAGAATAGTGCTAAGCCATTTTAGACAGAATAACCCATCTGATCATCCTCCATATCAGACCAGTTTCTCATCCTCAACGATCTCCTAGGTGATGTCTGATCACCCTGGCCTGTCTTCAGCAAGAATCCTATTGGATTGGTTTAGCCAGAATCCCCCTTACCTGTGATTAAAAATTTTCCATCCGTTGATCTCTGCACTGCTCCTTGGCTATAAATTCCCACTTGTCCATGCTGTGTTTGAGGTAGAGCCCAGCCGCTCTTCCCAACACAAGACCCCATTTCAGTGGTCTCTATACCTCTTGCAAAGGTTCTGAAAAATGTCTTCCTTACTGTGGGCATAGCTACCATTGAATATTTTTTTTCTTTAACTAAGGACATCACAATAATATGAAAGATCACCAAAGCCTTTCTCTCTTCCAAACCATGGAGAGAATGTGCCCATATAAGATTGTGGGGAGGTGCAAGAGAAAACAGAGCAACATCACTTAGTAGTGACCTCTTCTCAAAATTTAACAGCTTTATAGAGACATACTTTACCATGAAA
>NW_007743455.1:13259-13895 GCF_000696425.1 Galeopterus variegatus | reverse complement strand
CAAGAATTCATTTATTTTATCAATTTTAACTTTATTGGTTAAAGTTATGTGGTTAAATTGATAAGTTGTAAAATACCTCAGATAAATGAATGATTAGCATCAGATAACCTGAAAGGGTGTGATATAAACAATGCATAGCTTTCCTCTGAAACAGTTTTTTTCTCTTTTCTGTGAAGAACTCTAGATGTATTTCAAAATGAAATACTTTGGGGACTGTCAAAATCTTAGAAGATAGTTAAAAGAAAAAAAATCAATCTCTGGAGTTTAGATGTATATCTGAGTCTGTTAACTTACAAGAAAAGGGAAGACATAAATGAATTCACTTACTGTTTTAAAAAGGAGAAAATGATCAAGCATTATTAAGAGGTAGAAAAAAAAGTTCTGAGGTGTCTGGCTAGCCTAAGGCCTGCCTGGAATCCTCACAGCGCCAATTGCCAATTGCAGAGCTACTTATCCTGTTCGTGATGCCAGTTGTCTAGCTTCACAACCATGCTACTTGTCAGGCTCTTTTATGTGCAGGTAATCCTGCCGACTGGGCCAATTGTCGAGCTAGGGCTGGGTCTGGAGCTCACAGTCCCCTCAAGCCCATTCACAGACTGGGTCACAAACCCTTCATACACCAGGCTGGGTCACCAG
>NW_007743455.1:10181-11167 GCF_000696425.1 Galeopterus variegatus | reverse complement strand
TTTAGTAACTCTTTAGACCAGTGATTCTCAGAATTTAGCATGTATTAGAAATACCTTGAGGACTTGTGAAAACTCCAGAATTTCTGATTCAGTGTAGTAGGCAGAATTCTAACATAGCCTCTGACAATGCATGACCACTGTCCTTATATAATCTCCTTCTCTTTAGTGTAAGTGGAGCCTGAGATTATGACTGGATATCACCCCAATGATTATGTTATGTCAAAAGTAAAGAGATTTACAGGTCAGCCACCAAAAAAAAAAAAAGTAAAGAGATCTTGCAGATGGAATCGAAGTCCCTATTCAGTTGACTTATAATTCCTCAGAGGGAAGATTATTCTGGTTAGTTTCCAATCCATTCAGATGGGCCCTTTAAAAAGATGTTCTTACTTTGGTCTTGAAGAAGCAAACTGTCATATTATAGGGAGAGTCACATTGCAAGGAAGGGGGGTGAATCTCTATGAGGTGAGAGCCTCAGTTCTACAGCTACAAAAACTGAATTCTAACAACAACCTGAGTGAGCTTGGAAGAGGATCTCAAGCTTCAAATGAGACCACAGACAGGCTGATATCTTTAGTGCAGCCTTATAAGGCCTGAGCAGAGGACTCAGCTAAGCCACGCCCAGAGTCATGACTCAGGGAAGCCATAATATAAATGTACATTGTTGTAAGAAGTTAGGTTTGCAGTAATTTGCTATGGAGCAATAACAGTTTGTTATAGAAGCCAGGTTTGGACTGAGCTCCTGTACTAGACGCAACAGATGAAACCAAAATGGAATCACTCGTGCTAAATTTCCATGTCACCAAACAGAAACTAAGTTAATTATCTGACCTTCTGAGAAATTAGAAGAGAGAAATAATAGCCAAATCCCTAAACAAGCCAGTTTTAGCTAGCATGATAAGAAAGTACCCCTGCTTTAACTTTTATGAGAAAAGTAACTTTGAAACAACCAATTCACTTTTTGTTCTCTGTTTCTGCTTTCCTCAGCC
>NW_007743455.1:7973-8375 GCF_000696425.1 Galeopterus variegatus | reverse complement strand
AAGGAAGAAAATCTAAGAGAGCTGGCTGATCACCTTAAGCACATAAACATTCAAATTATGGGTACTTCGGATGGGGAGGAGAAAGGAAAAAGCATTGAAAATATATTCAATGAAATAATAGCAGAAAATTTCCCAGGAATTGGTAGAGATATGGACTTCCAGACCCAAAAGGCTCAAAGGTCTCCAAACAAGTACAGTCCAGATAGGTCCTCTCTGAGACACATTGTAGTCAAACTGTCAAAACTCAAAGATGAAGAGAAAATCCTAAAAACAGCAAGAGAAAAGCATCAAGACACCTATAAAGGAATCCCTATCAGACTAACAACAGACTTCTCAGCAGAAACTCTACAGGCCAGAAGAGATTGGAATAATACATTCAAAGTACTAAAAGAAAAAAAAAAA
>NW_007743455.1:5672-6332 GCF_000696425.1 Galeopterus variegatus | reverse complement strand
GCTGCTGCCACTTTCCACCATGAGTGGAAGCAGCCTGAGGCTCATGCCAGATGCAGCTGTTCCAGAATCATAAGCCAAATAAACCTCTGTTCTTTTTAAATTACGTAGTCTCAGGCATTTCTGTTATAGCAACACAAAACAGACAAATACACATAATAACCTTAAAGTATTTTTCTCGCAGATTGTCAAATGAAAATAACAAAAAGAAAGAATGATAAAAACTACTAAACTTTGAGACCTAAATTCAGAAGGAAATGCGAAGCTAAAGAAATGTAATCTTCAGGAACTCCCACATGCATGGGCTCCTCCCAAGGCCATATCTTAATCCTGCAATTTTATTTTTGTTTTCTTTTTTTTTAAGAAGCACACCCAAAACTGTACACAGTTCAGGCTTATGAAAACTTCTTTTTTATTTGTTATGAATATTCATGATATGCGAAACTGATTGTCATCCCTCATGCCCAAAGTGTGAAAGCTAGATCCATACTGGCAGCATGCCCATTACTACAAATTGCGATTGTACCCCATGTCCCACACTCAATTATTCCCAACCTCCCTCACCCTTCCTCTTCCGCCCCCCACTCCACTTTGTATCCCAAGGTATATTCTCTCCCTCTCCAAATCCAATGCACCACTGTGGTCTTTCTTTCCTTCCTTCTT
>NW_007743455.1:0-298 GCF_000696425.1 Galeopterus variegatus | reverse complement strand
TTTTTTTTCTAAGAATTTCTATTTCTATTGCTATTGGTGTATGAGGTAACTTCCCAGGATGAGTACACAGTCCTCTTCAATGACTGTTTTATTCTGCTGCTACCATTCATGGTCATTCTAGTTTTCTATGCTTGTATGCTTGCTGTGGTGTTGCAAATGAGCTCAGGTAAAGGACTGTCAAAGAGCTATCTCCACTTGTTCCTCCTATTGATTGTGGAAAGCCTATTCTATGAGACCACTCTCTCCACCTATTCCTGGCAACAGTCTGTGCATTTTCCTGCAGAGAATAATGTGAACA
>NW_007743454.1:16992-18933 GCF_000696425.1 Galeopterus variegatus | reverse complement strand
AAAAAAAATGAAAATTCTGCCTTTTGCAGCAATATGGATGGAACTGGAAACCATCATGTTAAGTGAAGTAAGTGAGGCAGAGAAAGAGGAATACCAAATGATATCACTCATATATGGAATATAAAAAAAAAAGTGGGGGAATCTCATAGAAGTCGAGAGTAGAATAATGGTTACTAGCCAAAGGTTGGGGGGAGTGGTGAACTAACAGGTACAAAACTATGCTGTCTACTCTAAGTGAATCATTGTGCAGTGTATGCATGTATCAAAACAACACACTATGCCATACAAATACATCCAAATAAATGTTAAAATAAAAAAAATGATGCTAAAAGAAAGAATCAATTAAAGGGCCACATCAGGAAATGACACCAGAATTCGCATCCCTCTGCTTTGAGCAGTCTTTGTCTCTGCTCTGATTCCTTCAGTCTCTGCAACATTGGCTTCTTACCTGAATTTTCCCTTTCTTCCTATCACTTTGCTTGATTACATGTTTGGAAATTCTGACCAGGTTGTGATCCTGCTGCTCTCTTGACATTTCTTCTTAATTTACAGATAATCTGGCTTGGATGTTCTTTCTTCTCTCATTGCTCCATGTGAAAAACTGCACAATCAGTTCAGACAGGAAAATCCTCCAAGATATAGGAACATACTGGATGATTAAAGTCATTCAAATTACTAAAGTCCCTGAATATATTTCAAAACTGAATTCCTCAGAAGTTAAGTGGTTGTTCCATGATCACAATGTAAGATAGCAATGGAAAAGTTATAGCTGGTGTCACTCGTGGATCACTCCAATCTAGAATATAGAGGACATGCTTACAAATTATGAACATTACACAAATTTTTCACAAATATACTGGACGATAATAAGATAGGAGTTGCTCAGTATAACCCCAGTAGCTAAGCATGCTCAGTAAAGTGGAATTTATTCTTTGAATGACCTTCCACTGGAAGTGATAAGGAGCACAGAATATCTTTTAATATGTTTGGTGCATGTGATAGAATTTGACCAATGAACATGCCCTAAAAGGAGACAAATTGAGCATGTGCAAGGAGACCAACTGAGCATGACCAATAACTGGGAACCACCTCCATAGCTGAATATTCATTAGATATCATGAATATGTATTAGACAGTGAAACTATAATAGTGGAATCCTGACAGGAGGCAGGATTGTTGCTCATTTTCCTGGGACTAACCTGCACTTTGATGGCTGAAGTGTGCATGCTTTACTTTGGTATTAGGCTTACTTTTAACAGATGGCTACTCACTCTCTTGAGACGGCCTGCACTTTGTGCTAAATTTTAAGTTTGTATTTCTGACTTTTGTATTAAACTTAGTGCAGGCCCTGTTCAGTCTCTGGAGATAGGCCACACTTTCTCTGTAAAGTCTGTGCTTCTCATTCTCTGTATTAAATCTGTTTTCTCTTTCTACTGTGTGCCTGCTCTTGAATTCTTTCCTGTGGTAGAGTCAAGAACCTGGTAAGAGGACAGGGTGGGTTGAGGCTGGTTTTTACATTTCCCCTGACGCTCTCCTCCAGTACTGATAAAAAGTCAGTGAGGGATTTGGAGAGGAAATAAGGTGGAAATTAATATCTACGAATGTTAAATCTTGAGTTTTAATTAAAACGTATAACTAGCACAGACATAAACAAGAGTANAGAGAGGCAAAACTTGGTGGTATGTACTCACCACTTCATAGGAAAGAAAAATCCTGAGTCTGGGGGACATGATCATCATATTCACCTGGGAAATACACTCTATTACCAAAAAGGAATTATTCATTAGCCTTCTCCTTGACTTGAATGAAATATCCTCTGGATTTTACTCCTCTCTGCCTATGAATCCAAGCTCATGAACTTACTTTCTGATATCTAAGCCAGTGTTCTTAATACCAAAATACTAGTAAAATGGGTGACTTCATTTGAAGGTGGACATAGTG
>NW_007743454.1:0-15910 GCF_000696425.1 Galeopterus variegatus | reverse complement strand
TTAAAAAGTATATTAATCATTGTTCATGAAGAAACTGTCTTTCAAAATGTTATATTAATCTTCAGCATTTAATAAATATGTGAGTACAAGCAACTTTGTGGTGTTAAAAATATTGTTTTTCTCAGTATGCCAAGTTGAAAATCAAAGATCTCAAACTGTGGCAAATTCTCCTGAAAGCCTCAATGCCTGCGTTAGCTCACTTTGGGTGACATGCCTATCCTGATTTCAACAACAATGTGGCAGACTTAGATTCAATGAAATTCACATGAAAAAGATCTACCAAGTTAGTCAGCGATGAAAATTTAATTAGTGAGTTCTGAAGTAATTGAATAGAGTATCAAAAGAAAAAAATGAGAACCACGGGAAAGACTACATCTAGAGACTTGTACAGGATCCTATAATTACCAGTGTACTATTTAAAAGAGAATTAGAGGTACTGCGATAGCTGTTTTTAAATATTTCAAAGATCAACAATTGCTGAAGGAAGTGAATTTGTTCCACTTGACTCTAAGGGGACAGAACCAAGAGCCACAACTGAAAGCAAAAGGGAAATAGATTTACTTGACTCAGTGAAATGGGCTGCCTTGTAGGATGGTGAGTTTCCAAAATGTGCACAATGCTAAATGGGCACCTTTGGAAATATTTTATGGAATTTCTATAATGAATGAAAGTTGGACTAAATAACTCCTCAGTGACATTACAACTTGGAAGTTTCTATGCTTCATGTGCTTAGTAGAAAATTAGGTAAAGAACCTATGTATTCTGGTTTCTGGTTCAAGCTTCTCTTCATATTGTCTCTTCCTGTCATCAGCAGTTTTGATTTTTTTTAAGACATGGAGAAGATATATATTTACCTGTTTGCTTGTTATATATATATATTCCTTTATATAATTGTGTTCTGATTCCTGAGTTGCATGGGGGGAAAAAAAGCAGCACCTTCCAACAGCACCAAATTGTTATTATATCCACACAAAAACAATCACTTGTGTGCCAGATAAAGAAGATGCCTCCTGAGTATATCTTCTTTTCTTAGTTCTAAGCTGTAATGTTCTTGGTTGGTAATTGCATGTTTGAAAACTCGCTCACATGAAGTATTAGACAGGCAATACTAACTGTTCGCTCAAGTATACTTTATTCATCTGCCACAAGCAACTCCATTTCTGATATGGCAATTAGGGGATAAGGGGCTAATTCATTAATCACACACTCAGGAGAAAATAGTTTATGTGGTCTATTTTTGTCTGTATTGAATAAAGCACCAAATGCAAAAATGGTTATTGTAAAGTACTCTTCCCTATGAGAATGAAGAAAATGGGACATAAACTTAGCATTTTAATTTCTGTAGAATCCTGTTGTATGTAAAAATGTCTTATTATTATCACTGCTTCATGATACACCAATCTTGGGTTCCCGAATGACAGACTAATAGAGAGGAAGCACTAATCATGGAAACACAGGCAATTAAAGAGCAGAAACCAGGGCTGATGTGAACCAATTAACTGAATGTAAGACACGCTGGTACTATATCCAACAAAATCCAAAAAGTTGAAAGTAGGACTCAAATAACAAAATGGTATATGTGATTTGTGCATTTGTTAACAAATTATAACAGAATAAACCTATGATTTTTAATAGCCACATGACATCTAATTTTTTGATTCTATCTAGAGAATGAAGGAAAGATTTGTTAATCTCTAACGGTTATATGGCTATCTTGCCTTATAATTTAGTATCTTTCCACTATTCCATTCATGTTTATTTTATTTCAATTTCATTAAGTTATATTATTCTGATGTTGACTCTATTATTTTAAAATTCAAAAACTGTATATGCATTTTTTTACAATGCTATAATAAAATAATTTTGTGATTGATTTTGGATTTAAAATACCCAATTCTTTATAAAAGCATTTCCACTAGTATTTTCATATCTATGCCATTTTGAAAATTGAGAAGAAATGGATTTCATGATTCTAACATCAAAAAACCTAAACACTAATTAATTAATTGATTAACTAATTTTGTTGTTGTTCAGAGGAACACACACACACCCATTTACTAAAAGCACATAGTAGAATCTCCTAAAGTTGCAGTAATGAACTGATCCTCAGGGCCACTATCAAATCTATAAAATAGGGTTCAGAATTGTTTTTTCAACACTATGTTGGATGATCCAAATACTGTTGTTAGTTTTGTTTCTTCCTTCTTTTCACATTCCACTTTGAGCTTTGGGAAATGGAAGCAGCCACCTTCAGAATATTCCCAGTTGCAAAGATGCTCTTAACAAGTGAAAGCATCTTTCACTGGCAGGCCACTGCCTCAGAATCCACTCCTATATTATTGCACCCATCCTTACAGGATGGACAGTCCCTGCCCTACAGATTTGAGCTTTGCAGCAATCCCTGACTCCAGCCCTTTCCTTCACTCATTCCAAGTCTTGGAGACTACCAAATGCACACACAGTTCTAGGTGGTGGTTGGGTGGAGAGCAGTGGTGTACAAAGCTGAAACAGTAAATTAAATCATGAAGTGCAAACTTCATCTTATCAATTTTAAGGATCTATTAACAGTTTTAAAACAGATGAGTGGATGATGAATGGCATTTGGGAAGTATAAGGTTTAAGTGGAATGCAAGAGGGATTGGAGGGGAGAGTGTGTAGGGAGATATAACAGCACAAATAACCAGTGCTGCGTAGAAAATATATACAGGAATTATGACCTCTGCCCTGACACAGCTATAATCTTTTTTAGGAGGCAGAATGATGGCATATAAAATCATTTCCTCTGTTCTCTAGAATTAGCTGGACAGTGTCACTATCAAATAGTGGTTCATCTCATCATGTAACAACAAAAAATTAGAACAACACATGAATCTGTTAATGTTCTGAAGTGTATTGTTGAGAATATTCACGTCGTTGGAAGCTGGTAAATGTAAAAAAAAAACAAACAATGCTACCTTACTGAACACTTGGATTCTTGTTATAGATGCCAAATGAAATGCAAACAACCCCCCCCCAAAAAAAATGGAAAAAGGACAGTATGGTCTTAGAAAAATACTGAAGCTCCATTATGCCATCTTGGAATATTAGCTCCACACATTTCTCTCTGCATGCACTTGTGTAGGAGAAAGGAATGGAGCAAAGAAATGTGAAGCAGTTAGGATGTAGGGTTATGAAAACAAGGCAAGGGGTAGATACACGGAAGTGCCCATGTTGGCCAGCACTTCCACTGACAGTGCTGTCGTCAGAATGTAAAGGGAGAACAGAGAAAATCAGCGTGAGAACAGCAGTCTTATCCACAATGCCTGTATAGAAGAATAGCCTTGGTTTGTGAATAAATGCTCTTTGTGTTCTTGGCTCAGCTTTGCCTTGTCTGCTACCAGATTCAGTCCACATTTTACCTGCTGGCTGCCACTTTTTATATACACACTAGCACTATTCCTTGGCAATGCTTAGCTGTGTAGCATTACCTAAGGCACCATTACAATGTCAGTTTAGCTGGTTAGAACAAAATGCTCTATAATCGAAAGGCACAGGTGGGTGGTTTAATCAGGCCGTTTGGCTTTGTACAGAAAACCTCTTCCCCGCAGGGCCTGAGGCTATCCTTACTCCTGGCCCTTAAGGACATGTGTAGTTGTCCTGACACACCATCACTGTCTGAAAAACCATTTGAAGAACCTACTGTGACAAAAGGGCAATTTTAGGAGCATCATCCTATGGGAAGGCCACATTGTTTTTCCACTAGTCATGTTGTTTGGTAGTTTGTTTGTCTGTGCTTATAATTCTTAGAAGTAGCCTGTGTCAACCTACAATTTGAACAGCTACTTGTTCTAGCAATTTCAGTGTACACTCTTCACTCTTAAAGGTCATTGAGAAACATTGTAGCAGATATGTAATCACACCTGGTGCTGGACTTTGTTGGGATCCAGTGTTTGTAGATAAGGTCAAAGGTGATGTTCTGAAGTGGCACTCTGCAGGCGGCCAAGAAGACCTACACAAGTGCTGCCATAGATCTGTTCCTCAGAGTCATAAAAAACAAGGTTTGCTGCCAACACCCTTTGTAGATCTCTAGTTTGGTTTAAAACTTGATGTTATATGTGCATCATGTCCTGATTTGTACACTATCACAAGCAAAGGCAGAGATGCTGGATACCTTCTTTATGTCTACACTGAAGTAATTTTGATTTGTACCAATGTGTTTGCTGACACTTGGGCATGTGAGGAAACTACTTTTGTATGAAAAAACAATGAGAAATTTTTGATTGTTACATAGCATATTTATATAGTATATTTTGAAATGTATAACATTTTATAAGCATATTAATCATTAGCTAAACAATTTATAAAACTAGAAGCTCATAGAATTGTACCTACTTTATTAGAGAAGAAATAGAGACTCAGGTATATTTGAACTCAATTATCATGGCAATACAAATCAGATAAAGACGGGTCTGCTGTTTTTAAACCAGAAGCCATTGCATAAACACCATTTACTCTTAGAACAAAGCTAATAATCCCAATGGATAGAAAATTAAAAATATATCAATGTAAATTGGGATGTGAATTATTACTTACTTTCATATTCAGAGAATACAATAGAGTGTCAAGCACATTGTAATACTTTAATATGGAAGACCGTATAGCCTATAAAAATCAGAATATATAGTAAATACATTTTAAATGCACAGTTCAGCTTGCCCATATATTAGAGAAATTCACAGGGGCCAGGAACTGAGATATAACTCTGAAGGAGGTAGGGAAAAGTTGTTAGTGCCAGTGACTTAGGGCTGTGGAGAAGCAGACAAAAGAGATGAGGGCTTGGGCAAGCAGAGTGAATTAGGTCTAAGATCTACAAAAAAGCTGAGAGCAATCAAGTGTTACTTGTTCAGAAACTGACAGAGTAGAAAAAATAAAATAAAAGATGACCTGCAGCAGAAGGAGATTTGTCTCTCTTTGTCAGGCATTGCCCCATTCAGACCTGACCTCAGGCCTGCCCTCACTTAAAACTTTATTGGTGAAACATATTTGTGCCTAGACCAAAGGTGTTTCCCTTTGGAGAAGTTCTGCGTTTGTTTCTGTCCAGTATCTAAATGCATTTATTCACTGACTCTGGGCTACTATTATTGCATTTTTTTTTTCAGGTTTGGGCTTATGAAATTAGAAAATACATAAGCAAATCTTTTATCTTGAGCAAGTCAATAGAAACAACCACAATGATGTAATGGAACTAATGTGTGTTTTTTTGTGTCTGTGTGACCGGTAAGGGGATCGTAACCCTTGGCTTAGTGTCACCCGCACCGCACTCAGCCAGTGAGTGCACCGGCCATCCCTATATAGGATCTTAACTGCGGCCTTGGCACTCCCAGAGCCGCTGAGCTCCCAGCGCCGCACTCTCCCAAGTGAGCCATGGGGTCAGCCCTGGAGCTAATGTTTAATAGAACTTTTAGATAGGTACTATGAAACAAGATGAAATAAGACCAATTAGCTTTGAAAAAAAAATCCAAAGAATTTTTTAATATTTAAAAATACAGTCTTTGAAATTGAACTCAATAGGTGAAAGAACAGATTAGACATAGTTGAAAAAATGATTTAGCAAACATTAAAGCATTTGTCCAGAATGAAACTTAGATAAAAGTGAGAATGTATAAAAGACAGAATATAAAACATAGAGGGTAGAATAATAAGGTACATTAAAATTCTAATGCAAACTCCAGATGAAGCAAATAGAAAACAGAGTTAAGGTAATACTTCTAGAGTTATGTGGCAGAATTGATAAAGGACATTGTTTTATGTCAGGCTGCTATCACAGGATGTACATAGACTGGGTGGCTTAAACAACAAACATTTATTTCTCACAAGTCTAGAGGCTGAGAAGTCGGAGATGAGGGTGTCAGCACAGATGAATTCTGGTAAGGGCCCTCTTCCTGGTTTCCTGACATGGTGGAGAGAGAGAGAGGGTGCTCAGGTATCTTCATTCCATTACAATGATACCAATCCCATCATGGTATCCAAACATAATTACCTCCCAAAGCCGCTTCCTCCAAACACCATCACATTGGGGATTAAAGCTTCAACATATGAATATTGGGACAGCACAAACAGTCATTCTGTAGCAGACATGAATCTTCAAATTTGAGATGACTAAGTCCCAGTCAGGGTAGAAACACACAGACACACTGTAACAATGCTGGGGGACATCAGAAACATAGAGATTGTAAGTACAATAAGCAAGAAAAAGATGAGCTAGCTACAATAAAAGTCAGTTAGACTAGCGATTTTTTATTTTTTTTTTTAGCAAAATAGAAGACAGAGACAATGGGATGATATCTTCAAATGACATCTGAGCAAAGTTTTAGGGTATGTGAGTTAGCTATATGAATTTCAGGGGGAGGGTGTGGGAGAACATTCTGAATGAAGGTAATGGCAACCCAAGTTCCTAAGAGAAGGGCATGCCTTATTTGCTCAAGGAAAAGGCCAGTGTGGCTAGAGTCGACTGAAAAAAGAGGATAGAAGAAGCGAACAATTAAAGAAGAAAAGGGGCCAGGTTATGTGGGGCCTTAGGGGCTATACTTCAACTTCACTGTTGGTGATCTGTGAACCCTTGCAGGTTTTGAGCAGAGAAGTGAAATGATCTCATTCAAATTTTGAAAAGATTACAGTGAGAGTTTTGAAACCAGTCTATTAGGGAGCAAGGGTAGATTTGGGAGGCCAGCTAAGAGGCTTTTAACTGTAATCTAGGCTTGGACCCTGGTGATGTAACAGAGAAGTGGTAAAAAGTGTTCTGATTTTAGGTCTATTTTGCAGGTATAGTCTACAGAATTTCCTAATCGATTGGATGTAGAGTGTGGTAAGAAGAGAAGAATGAAGGACAATTCAGTGATTTCTGGTTTGAAAAGCTTGAAATTGTTTTCAGCTGTGATTAAAAAAATGCTGTAAGTGAAGTCCATTTGGGGATGGGGACACTATTTTGGTTTTAGATGTGCTATGTTTAATAAGGTAAAGTTTGAATGTAGAATGAGGTTGTTAGAACTGGGATGCTTCACTGGCTTGTTCTGATGTCACTTAACCCTGCCTTCACCTTTCTAAGTAGGCTCTTCATTAAACTCCCTTCAATTACCTTGCTTAAGATCTCTGTTTCCTGCTAGGACTATAAAAGATACAATTATTAAATGATTAATTGATTAATGAGTATAAACTCTTGCCATTTCTTGGATCCTTAATGCCAGAATCTTTTAAAGTGGTATAAATGGATTTTAAGAACTAAAATAAAAAATTCCTAGATATAATTAGCAGTATACTATTGAAGTTTCATGCGTTCAATTCACACATAATGATCTACTATTGTAGGAATAACTATGGACAAACCATGTGTGTATCTGGGATTTTTTGCTTTGCATTGCATTGCTTTGTTTCTTTCCCAGGCTGAAAGTCAATGATGACATGTCCTGGCAGGATCTAGAAATGCTATTGGTCACATTCCCATAAAGAGAGGATTTTCACGATGTGAAGCATTGGACGGCATTTTGGGAAAGTGAATTCTAACATGCGAAACTTGTCAATTAACTCTATGGAAATGAGAATTAAAACCTGCTTAAAGTTAGTGGAGATTTAGACTCTCCCAAGGGATAAACTGCAAACTTTATCTTCTTCTAAAATTCACCTCTGAATTAATACTCACCTTCTGAGCCCACATCTCCCTCTCACCTGCTTGTGGGACAATGTATGATGTGGAAAGGATAGAGCTCCTGCAATACTGCTGTTATCCAAAGCAGATATAGCTCATGTTTTAACACCTATTCAAACAATGCCCCTTGTAGGTGTCATGCTCAATAAAATGTTTGCTCTCCAAAACTCAGAATGAATTAAAGAGAGAAAGAAACAAAAGCCATACTTTTTAGAACTACATTTATATTGAAATTTAAACACCCAAGTGAAAGAGATTTACATAAAAGAATATGACCTACATGATATAATGTACATGAGTGAAAATTGCTTCTCAGTTCTTCATAAAATTTTAGCTTGACTGGCAGGTACAACGTAAAAACAATATGCATGCTCTGCTTTCATTTAGATTTTCACTCTCCCTTGTCAAATTGGATTATATATTTATTTAATATTTTACCAGAGCAATAATCACTTCAAAGCATATTAGTGCTGTGCCCTTCTGAAATATAAAAAAAAAAAATTTGTGCCAGAACACAGAATTCTTGCTTTAACCCTTGGTCTAATGTTGCCTTACACAATGGTATTTTCCCCATTTATATGAAAAATATAATATAGTGGTTTTATACACTAAGTGTGCATATGCACACCCATCCCCACCCCAATCACATCACATCACCCAAGGGCAGCTATTCACATAGACTAGGTCAACAAAATTTTATCAGATAGTTTTGATACTCTAAGGGTTAGGAACCAGTGCCATGCCTTTACTTAATAATATGCATTTAATTCTAATATGTAAGCTCATAAGTATTTATTAAATACCTAATACATGGCAGACAATGTACTAAATACAGGGGAAAAGAAAATGAATGCATTCTTACAGTATAATGGGACATAAAAATACATAAATCATAAATAGAAACTTTCCATGTATTACGTTAAATGTTAAAATAGATATACACGTAATGGAATATGTGGCCACAGACAAGACCTACTTAACCAAACCTGAAACTTCAAAGCAAGTTTCCTGAAAGAGATGCTTTGATATTATTTGCCAAACTGTCACCAAAATACACCTGAGGTACTTTGGGAACCAGAAAGATAACACTTTCTGTGCTAGAGTGAGTTTCTTATTTTTTACAATTTTTACTATTTATTAGACATGATTATTTCAGAAAATGTATCATTTCTTGAATACAGTATCCCTAGAATTAATGTCTAGAATTACTTTCAATGGTTTATAGAATAAAATTTCATTTTTGCATTTTTTTAATGATGAGATAACATTTTTACAGTTGATATGTGGGTGTGATACTTCACGGAACACCGTAATATCAAAACTGGGTACTTCCAGCAAGAATTCCTATCAGGAGCTACTGTAATAATTAAAGTGAGAAAAATAATAAGCCCTAAACTAGGACAGTAAATATATACGTAGAGCTTAGCTGAAGTCATCATGTGTGTTTATATGGCAAAGTTGATGTGGGGGCATGAGGTGATGGGCTCTGAAGGATTCTGGCTGGGTGGGTTAAATGAATAGCACTGACTAATGCAGATGAAACAGCAGTTTCAGGCACATTGAAGTGAAGGCGCTTGAGGTACATGAGGGATATTCACATATGACCTACAGCTTAGAAAGATTAGAGAGGGAGGTATATTTGAAAATCATCCATATGATAATCATAATAATTAGAACTATGAGGGTAGATGAGAATGTTCAAAGGGAATACACAGAAGCAATGCTAAAAGCCAAAGCAGGAGCCCCAAGTAATAACACTATTCAAGTGGACGGGAGAATATCAGTGTTCACAAGGTAAGTGGGAAGAGAACAAGAGAAAAATACTATCGAGACACATGGAAAACCTGGAGAGAATATTGCTATAGAATTAAAATGAATAAATAGTTCTCAGGAGAAAATGACCAGTATGCATTGCAGCAGAGATATCCAGCAATGATAAGGACTAAAGAGGGACTATAAACTTTCATTCTCAGGAATGGAAGAGTTGGGAATTCAGGCCAATCTCCCAATGAGGGGAACCAAAAAACAAAAATAATAATAATTAAAAAAAGGTTGGACTAAATGAAACAAAATGAAATCATCAGATATTTAACAATATAGTAAAGGAGATATAGAAGGTAAATAGAATAGTTGATTTTATTTGCAAATTTTGCCTACTTTCAGTGCATTGTAAGTAAACAGATACCATTAAATAGATTTCTTCTAGAAACAGTGAATATCTTCTGCTAAAGCATGAGAGAATTTAAGAATTGAAGAAAACATGCTGATAATTTAGCATGAACATTGTGAAGTATTGACACACTTCAGTGTACTTCATGGGTATTTCTCCGTCCTTTGTTTCTCTGAAGATAAGTTGCGTAGCCTAGCTCTCACACATTACAACTTGTCTGAGAAACTATCTTCAAATCTAAAAATCTGAAAGAGGTAGATTCAGAAATAAATCTTCTCAGGGAAGGAAAAATTCCATTGGTTATTTTCAGTGATGATTGTCAACAACATCAACTCTTGACATTGTTTCCAAACGTTTTGCTCCTCTTTGTTATTTTCCTGTGTGAGAAGAATTATCTTTCCAAGAGGACTATTGAAAAGAGCAAGTGTAAGAACAAAACAAAACAGGTGTGGAAAGACTAGTTCTGTGTGTAATGTGAACGAGGCCAGGCTCTGGATAAACATAAAGGTGGTGTTTTTCCATTTGATTTTTGAACATGCAATTCAGTCTTTGAAAAAAACGGTATTTGTTATTTTAAGTAATATGTTTCCAGATGCCTTGTTTGTGCAATTTAGTTTGTGTTAGCAACATATAGAATTACAAGTTTAGGAGCAATAAATTTTAATATTCCTAAAAAGTAGAATTTTAAAAGAACAGTTAGTTGTGATGCCATAATTCTTCTCTAATAGCTCACATTAATGTATATACATAGAAATAAATCTCACAAATACAGAAAGAAGTTAATTTAACATTTTAAAAAACAACAAAACCTCTAGTTTTGGGGGTGTCTGGAGCGATATCAGGGAGTGCAGTAATTAATATGATATTGAGCAACTTGTATAAATGACAGGAAGTAAAAAGCAAAGGGGAAAAGATATCTGTAAAGTTTCAGAAACTTTTAACTGGCGGGATTACTAATCTCCAGGCTTGTATACATAGCATAACACAGCACGCAGCAAAATGAACAGACCGAGGACTTCTCAATATGTGCTACCTTTTCACTCCAGTTCATCCTCATCTGTTGCTTCAATTACCTTCTGATTGCAACAACTGTCTAACTTGCATTCTCCAATCTCCGCTCTCTTTTGACTAACCTTTCCGCTTGCCTTTCTCAAAAGTACTTCAGACTTCATCTAAATGATCTTTCTGTGTAAACTGACTGTATTAGTCCGTTTTCTGTTGCTTATAAAAGAATGCGTGAAACTGGGTAAATTATAAAGAAATGAAATTTATTTCTTACAGTTTTGGAGGCTGGGACGTCCAAGGTGCAAAGAACACATCTGGTGAGGTCTTCCTTCTTGGTGAGGGCTCGGTACAGAGTCCTGTGGCAATGCAGGGTGTCACATGGCAAGAACGGCAGGAGCTACAGAGCTGACTTTCTCACTTGCTCTCCTTATAAAGCCATGAGAATCACTCCCATAATGACCCATTAAACCATCAGCGCAGTACTCCATGAATAGATTAACCCATTCTCAGAGGCACGGTCCCTGAGATCCAATCACCGTATCAGGGCTTAAGTTCTAATATGAGCTTGGGGGAACACTGAAACCACAGCACTGACTCTTCTTTAGGTGGTCCTATTTCCATGAATGGCACCACCATCTGTCCGGTTTAGCAAGCTGGAAATTTGGAGTTATCTTTGACATCTCTATTCCCTTTTCTTTTATTATAAGGTATTATAATTATATACATCTTTTATTTTGAAACCTATTGATGATTTTGCATTCTATTTTGGATATATGTAAATAACTTTTAAGAAAATTCTATTTCAATAGTTTCAGTGCTCACTACCCAGCCCACATGTCAACATCTATCACCTGTTTTTCTGTCTCCCTCCCTCTTTTCTTTCTCCCCCATTTCCTCACTCCCTTTTCCTTTCTTTCTTCCTTCCCTTCCTCATTGCATTTCCTTTCTTCTTTCTTTCCTTCCTTTCTTTCTCTTTTTCTAATCTTTAAGATGTCTGGAATTTTTTTAGTAAGTTGTGTTTTTTTGTTTTGTTTTTGTTCTGGATGGTCACAGATACATTTATTAATTTATGCATTCATCCAACAGGTATATAATATTTACTTACTTTGTAGATTGAACTATACTAGGGGCTTCATGCCTCAACATAAATTATAACAATTCTCCAACCCACTTTTTAGCAATTGTTTGAGGCTCTGTTTTAAAACTGTGGTTGAACTGGCTTTCTGACAAGACAGATGTAGATACACATCCTACATTATTTTGAAACGTTCCATGGACATGTCTGTGAATTGTATTTGGATAGCCTTTCCAAGCACACTATGGATTTCTTTATTCAATAACCACAATAGTAACAATTGTGCACCAACCCAGTGTTAGGACTAGAATACAAAGATAAATCTAAATACAATTAATGCTCCTACTACAGAACAGAGAAGCAGAACAACAAAAATAAATAAATAAAACACTAAGATATTAACTGTGCTGTGATAGAATGGACAATGCAAATAGGAGTCATAAATACCCTGGAGAGAATATGTCTGGAAACACTTCATAGTAAAGAATGTCTTTCTGCTAATGACTTGAACAGTTATCCAGGAGATTTTTCTGTTCCTAGAGTAGTATCACAATACTCTTCTTTTCACAACTAATTGAGCTTCCTATTCATAACCTAGTCACTTAGAGTAGGTATATGGTGTTATTAGAAACCTCTCTCACATTACCTGGTGAATCAGTTGAAGGAAAGAACTCACCTGTTTACAGTAAGTGATATGGTGGGGTCTAAAAATAGACATTAAATTTAGCCTGTTGCGAACCTTTCATAATAGCATGACCATTTATATTATTATTTTTCTTTTCAGTAGTAGTACTAATAGTAATATCACTGCTATTACCTAGAATTGGAATTATCCAAGAACAGGATCTAGACGCTCTCTCCTTAATCACCGTAGAGAAATTCATTGAAACCAGGGAATTAAGTTGAAACCAGTAGCCAACTCTCAATAACTTGAAACCAGTTGCCAAGTTATTATTATGGTCAGAAATATAAAAATCATGTTGAGATACAGAAAATACAATACACAATAAAACTGAAAAGGACAAACAAGACCCAGTCTAAATGGGTCTGGATACCAAGCTAATGCTGAGCCCACAGGAGAATAGATACAGGTTGTCTAAGTCAAAATTAGAATACCTGAGATCACTGTTGAGGGGGCAGGGAGATTGCTCTAGATCAGAATCATGGGTTCAAATTAGGGGAACAAAAAGTTTATCAAAACAGAGGAAGCTGCTCATTGATTCGGCCCCTGGCTATACAGAGATTCACCACTGAGAACAAACCATTCACCTCATTAGGTCTTAACAAATCTTGTGCTGAAATGAAATTGGAGAACTTTGCTAGTCACATTACTTCCTAAAGTAGTTTGATATAACTCTACCAATTTCCATTTTTTAGACACATAGAAAATAAAAATTGTATATTACAGATCTAGATATTTGCCTATATGTTAGTAATCCAGTTTTGATTATCTACCCTTCATGTTAATATGTGACAGTAACCTGGAAAAGATCTTCAAGATCATTCAGAACAATTTCCTTATTCTACTGCTTATAAAACTTAGATACAGAGAACTTAACTGACATTGTGAAGGTCACAATGTAGTCAGTGTTGAAACCATAATTGAACCCTCAATATCCTACCTTCCAGTATGGTGTATTTTTCCAGTATGCCACTCTACACAGGGATGTGAGAATTTATGAACATAAACACAAACTGTACCATAATGTATAAATAGCCTGCACTAAAAAGTAATTATAATAATGATTAAAATTATTCTTAATTATTTAATCTGTGTAAAAACATATAAATGTGTCATTTCATATTTGTATACACCACAAAAACCTAGGAGAAAAATACATACACAAAAATGTAATCTTTAATTAAATGCACTCTCCAGGAATTATAATTTTATTTAATTCCATCTTAAGAATTGTTTCAAACTACATATGTGCTCTAGTCAGAGAAACATTTCCTCAAGAAATGCCCTAAAATACTAAAAATAATTAATTTTTCCATGTTGCAAAATTTTAAAAAATAGAAAATGAAGCTGAAGAAGAGAGATACAAGGCTTCACTCTGTCAAAGAAAGCGTTGTGTTCTTCAAGGGCTCTGAGTTTGAAGGGCAGAAATGAATAAGCACAGAGGTATTACAAATGAACCTCATCTCTTGCTGTCATTTTGTTCCTTCGGAAGATACGACCCCCCTCAGCTGCCATCAGCTCTTGTGAAGGCAGACAAAGAGGGCAAAAGATCAGCAGTGCAGCCCTGCTCCACCTTGACAGGTGAATGTAAGTGGCACTTCTAACTCTGTTACTAATTTATTAAGTATTCCAAAGTTAGAATTTGATCGGAATATTTTTGTCACATTATCCATCATCAACGTAAAAGAGATGGAATTTTCTTAAACAGCCATGCAGTGTAGTGCCTTAGGCAGGCTTTTAGTCATTTCAGTTTGTCACAATGGACTAGTTTTATCTTAATGATTTAGTTAATTGTGTGACAAGCTATGAAAAATGGGAGTGACCCAATGCCTAGTCCAAAGAATATGCCAAGGTCTACTGGCTAAGTGGCTGAGAATCGTTCTCAACTGCAAATGAAAAACCTTTTCCGTGTTCCTTGATAAATTTCAGATTTTATGTGTTAAGCAAAATCAAGTTAGAGAATAGCAGTTCATTTATATAAAGACAAGATGAACATAAAAAAAGTCATATTAACAGTTTAAGTAATCCAGTTAAATAAGACACAATTTAGGTAAAAGATAATTAAGTGTTGAAAATGTAATGATCCATTTGACAGTGAGAGAATAGAAAATGCAGAGAATTCCAAATACAACCTCTCCATTTAGACCATTTCTTATAAGATAATATACGTATCCAACTGTACTGTGATAGCTTATGACTCAGCCCCAGTATTTAATTAAGGCACACTAATATTATAGAATACATATATACAAAATCAGGCACAGGGATCTTTTATAAAAATTATATATTATAGAAACATCAACAGAAGATAACAGTAACAGAGTCTTATCTCTATTCTGCTTTGATTTTGCTGAAAAATTTATTGTTATAATCCTAGACTGCTCTGATAATGTCTTCTCTCAAAGCATTGATAATTGTTACTTCATCCTGGCAGAAAAGTAACAAATAAAAGAAATGACTCTAAAATAAAATTGATAACACACTTTCAATAAAAACTCAATCAAATCAAAATATCACTAATCTCTATGGTATTTGAGTCAGAAGACCTGGGTTCAAGTAACTGATTGAAGAAGAAGTTTGGGTAATGGCTCTTAGTTGTGGATTCTGTATCTGTCAAATTGGACTCATATTATTTATCTTACATGATTATTGTGAAGGGAAGATGTTAATTTCTGTAAAAGCAATAATATACGTTTATATCAATATGGCTATGTGTTGTGCTGATAAAGATGAGAAGGCTAAAGAGCCACCTCTCTGGCACATTGAAGGAGATCAACAGACAATAGAAAACACAAATATGTTGCAACCCATTCCAGGTAAACATCGCCAACTAAAGAGTGGCCATTTAATGATTCTTTGAGAGTAAGATGGCACTATCAGAGGGGAAAAAAAAAACCCTCAAAGTATTATAAATTGCAAATAAAAATAAATTATGGACTCATTATTGAAGTGGCAGGTAAACTGATTAAATGAGGCATCCCATCTTTTGTTTCTCTATTTTTATAATGTTTACATACTCTATGCTCCCAGCACTTTATCATCATGCTCTAAAGACTTTTAACGGAATAGATGTGCATTGAAACTCAGTGCTGAAATATAGGCAGTGACTTGGTCATAACAAACCAAACACATAGCACTTCTGTGATAGGCAGCATGTCATCAGTTTACATTGTGTCTTATACTCAACGTAGTGTTTTCTAAATGACATTATGAAACACTGAACAAGAGACATATACGCTATCACTTCTTAACCAAATGATTCACGTAAAAAGGAGATTGGATCACAGCATCCATATA
>NW_007743453.1:18546-18937 GCF_000696425.1 Galeopterus variegatus | reverse complement strand
AGAGCAAGAAGTCCAGCAGTGGTACAGCTCCCGGTGGTAAGATCAGCTCTGTGATGTCACCAAGGCACCAGGTTCCTTCCCTCTCTTCTGACTTCATCCTGGGGCTGCTTCCCTTGTAATGGCAAGATGGTCTTGGCATTTGCAGACAACAGATACCGAGTCACAACCACATCCTTTTCAGGTTCAACTGGGTAGACTGAGTCATTTCTCCACCCTGTAAATCAATCTCTGCCAGGACAATGGGATGACTATGGCAGCTTAGATTGCTAAGGATTTCATTTTGAACTGGGAATGGGGCCACCTCCCCTGAGGAGTGGATAAATGAGCTAGCCCAGGGTCGTGTTAGTGGGGACTAGACATTGGGGCTTATTGGGTTTGTCATAGTGTCTTG
>NW_007743453.1:12307-13033 GCF_000696425.1 Galeopterus variegatus | reverse complement strand
GCCATGCTCTCAGGTTGCTTAATGTGGGAAAAGGAAGGTTTGTTGTGTATTCTGAAGAGCCTGGAGAAAGAGAAGCTCCCCTCACAAAAGTTCAGGCCAGCCATAAAACTCCTGTGCTTCCAGGAAAACCCACTGGAGGTGACAGTCTTAAATGTTCAATCCCATCCATCCCAGGACAATGGAGGAAAGGGACAGATATCAGCCCAACATAGGAAGGCACCTCTTCTCTTTTCTTCCTATAATAGCTGATCCTAGGAAATTGGCCATTTTCAATCAATCCTTAGTTGCTGAAGTGAATCCATTACTGAGTTCTCCTGTGTTCATGCAGTGTGATGTTACAAGGCTACAGAGAAGGGGACCACACGGTCCCTTCCCTTGAGGAGTAAACAATTTAGTGATGAAGACAAAACTACTGCATAAAACAATTAAGGAGAATTAAAAGCAAGGCTAGAGGGTATCTTGAGAAAATCCTGCCTGTTGACTTTTTCANCTTTGTTGAATGAATAAATTGATGGCTGAATTTTAAAAATAACATCGATTATTATGAGAATAACATGCTCATTAGAGAAAACTTGAAAATATAGAATATAAAGAAGTAAAAAAGAAAGGATAACCAGCCAACATTTTGCTGAATTTCTTCTTAGTTCTTTTTTTCTAAATACGTGCACAACACACGCACAACACACACACACACACACACACACACACACACACACACACACACAC
>NW_007743453.1:2031-11800 GCF_000696425.1 Galeopterus variegatus | reverse complement strand
CACAACACACGCACAACACACACACACACACACACACACACACACACACACACACACACACACACTCTTTCTGTTCTTAAAACAAAATTGGGATTGAGTTTTATGGCCTGATTTTTTTTCTCTTAAAATTATATTGTGAACATTTTTCTGTGCCATTAAATATTCTTCGGAACATTATTTTTAATGGCTTTATCATATGGTATTCTATAAATAAATCATGGTGTCTGTAGCCTAACTTATTAACCACTTCCCTATTGTTGAGCAGAACTGTTGGAAACGTTTTATATACCAAGGGCTGCATTTATTGTTGCTTTGCTCTGTTCCAAGTATTATGCTGAGTTTATTTCCTGCCGTACATAATCTCTTTTTAATTTCATTCTCATAGCAACCCACTGAAGTAGAATTCATTATACCCATTTTACAAAGGGAAAACCTGAAGGTCAGAGTAGTAATGTACCAAAGCTTGCACTGGGAGAAAGTGCCAAAGCTGAGATTCAGATCCTGGTCCCATTTGATGTGAAAGTCCAGGCACTCAGATGTTACCCTGGACTACTTCACTAGCAGGTATGAGGAAGGTACATGATTCTTCAGTCCATGAAAGAGATTGAGAAACATATGTCAGAAAGGCAGGAGGAGACCCAGAAGAGAAGACTGTGGTGGCAACCAAAGGAGGGAGATTAAGGAGGAGGAAGTGCTTTTCTGTATTCAAAGCTGTGAAGATACCAGAGACAAGACCAAAACAAAATCTGCTGAATCTGTTTCAAGACGTGCATCTCAGAAGCGTGATGGGGGTAAAACGATGTTCCAGGCTCAGAGCTCTTGATTTTGTGGCAGTGGAGTGTCAAAACCACTCTTTTTTATTTCTTCCTTATATTGAGTCATTTAACAGCCTTCATAAGGTGGCATAAAAGGCAGCAGAATGTCCCTTCTGTTCTTAAGCATCCCTGCATCCCTGCATTCTGTGAGCAGTATCAGAAAGGAGCGTATAAGGGATGGAAGGCGGGGATACCACCCCCCAGAGAAGGCAGAACTGCAGGGTGACCATAGTGGCTGTCTGGGGCAGGCCAGGGACCAGGTGTAGGTGACCAACTGTTTGAGTGTGTCTAGGATTGAAGGGTTTCCCTGGAGGCAGGACTTTCAGGGTTAAAAAGAGGAGAGTACCAGGCAAACTGGGATAGCTGGTCACCCCAGTGCCAGGCCTA
Source organism: Galeopterus variegatus (assembly GCF_000696425.1). Taxonomy (NCBI): domain Eukaryota; kingdom Metazoa; phylum Chordata; class Mammalia; order Dermoptera; family Cynocephalidae; genus Galeopterus; species Galeopterus variegatus. The sequence goes on along the minus strand of NW_007743453.1, from coordinate 10,598 downwards.
TCTCAGAGCAAGGGCTACCCCAATGGGGCCTGTCCTAGCAGATTTTTGAAAGAGTAGCACTGTGGTTTGAATGTTTTTGTCTGCTCCAAAGTTCATGGGTTGGAAGTTTAATCCCCAGTGCGACAGTGTTGAAAAATGGTGCCTCATGGGAGGTGTTTAACCAATGGGGCCTGTCCTAGCAGATTTTTGAAAGAGTAGCACTGTGGTTTGAATGTTTTTGTCCGCTCCAAAGTTCATGGGTTGGAAGTTTAATCCCCAGTGCGACAGTGTTGAAAAATGGTGCCTCATGGGAGGTGTTTAAGTCATGAAGGCTCCACGCTCATGAACGGATGAATGTCCCTATGAAAAGAGCTTGTGGGAGCAGGCTCTCTCTTCTGCTCTTCTGCTCTGTGAGGACTCAGTGCTCATCCTCTCTTGCCTTTCTGCCTTCCACCTTCCACCATGTAAAGATGCAGCGAGAAGGCCCTCATCACGTGCCGGTGCCTTGATCTCAGACTTCTCTGCCTTCTGAACTGTAGAGCATAAATTTCTGTTCTTTGGAAATTACCCAGTTCCAGGAATTCTGTTACAGCAGCACAAATAGACCAAGATGAGCAGACAGGGAGGCAGCGCTGTCTGCACGTGCTCAACCCCCTCTCATCGTCCTCTCTGTTCTTTGGAAATTACCCAGTTCCAGGAATTCTGTTACAGCAGCACAAATAGACCAAGACGAGCAGACAGGGAGGCAGCGCTGTCTGCATGTGCTCAACCCCCTCTCATCGTCCTCGCAGCCTGACTCTCCCTCTGCCCCTTCACTGACACAGCCTCCACAGACGTTCTAAGTCCCAGTTTCAGTCCAAGCCACTGTCATCGCTCCCGTGGGCTACTGCAGCAGTCCCCTAATGGTCCCCTGCTTCCACCCTTGCCCCTACAGTCTATTCTCAACCCAACAATCAAAGAGATCCTTTCCTTAAAAATGTAACAATTTTTTTTTTCATTAAGGAATAATGTATACACAATAAAAGTTACCTGTATCAATACACATTTCTGCATGTTTTGACAAATACCTACAGTGGTTTAACATCCTCTGTATTCAAGATATAGAACAGTTCTATTGCTCCAAATCATTCCCCTGTACCAACCTATTCCCTTATTCCCAGCCCCTGGTAACCACTGATTTGTTTTGTTTTTTGGTTTTGGTCACTAGCTGGTATGGGCATCCAAACCCTTGACCTTGTTGTAACACCACACTGTAATCAACTGAGCTAGCTGTCCAGTCCCTTATTTGTTTTCTGTCTTTATGCTTTTGCCTTTTCAGAACATCATATAACTAGAATCATGTAATATGTAGCCTTTGAGTCTGGCTTCTTTCACTTAGCATCATGAATTTGTGATTTATTCATGTGGTTGTGTGTGTTAGGTCCTTTTAAAATAATAGGTAGGAGTCCATTGTATAGATATTCCATGGTTGCTTATCCATTCTCCACTGGTACTTTCCAACTTTTGGCAATTAGAAATAAAGTTCCTCTCTAAACATTTACATGTAGGTTTTTTGGGTAAGTACATGTTTTTATTTCACTCGGGTGAATAACCAGGGGTGGGATTGCTGGGTTGCATCGTAAGGGTATGGTTTACTTTATAAGAAGTTGCTAAACTATTTCCAAAGTGGCTGTACTGTTTTGCATTTCCACCAGCAATGCATGAGAGTTCCAGTTGCTCTGCAGCCTCACCAGTACTTGATATTATCAATGAAAAAATTATTTTATCCATTCTACTAGATACGTAGTGGTATCTTGTTGTGGTTTTAATTTGCATTTCCCCAGTAGCTAATGATGTTGAACATCTTTTTGTGTGTTCATTGCCATGCAAAGTGTCTATTTCATTCTTTTGCCTATTTTAAAAATCGAATGATCAAGTTTTGAGAATCTTTTATATACTTGGTGTCAAGTTCTTTATCAACATGTGATTTGATCTGCCAGTCTGTGGCTTGTCTTTTTGTTCTCATAACAGTGTCTTATGAAGAGCAGAAATTCTTCATTTTGGTGAAGTTTAACCTATCAATTTGGTGCCATATCTAAGAAATATTTGCTTAGCTCAAGTTCACAAAAATTCCCTCCTATGTTTTAATCTAATGGTTTTATAGTTTTATGTTTTAATCTAATTGTTTTATAGTTTTATGTTTTACTTCTAGGTCTATCATACATTTTGAGTTAATTTTTGAATATGGTGCAAGGAATGGATAGTTCCTTCTTTTGGCATATGGGTGTCCGATTGTTCCAGAACCATTTGTGGGAAAGTCTATCTTTTCTTCATTGAATTGCCTTTGTATCTTTTTTGAAAATAAATTGCCCAAATAAATGTAGGACAATTTCTGAATTCTTTCTTCTGTTTCCTTGATGTAGAGGTACAGGTGTGATAGTAAATGTCTAAGAACTGATTCTCTGTGGGGGATATGTCCTGATCTGTAGTGTTTGCTAACTTTTGTTTTTTAAATACTCTCATAATAAACAATTTCAAGCAACCAACAAGACAACTACTAATCTGTAAAGCTCCTGAAGATTAAATGTTTGGTTCTCGTGAGCTGGTATGAGCGGTACCCAGCACACTACCCTGTCTATCCTATTTTCCAGTGCCACACTGTCTTGATCCACTGAGGCCTTATAGTAAATCTTGAAAACAGGTAGTGTGATTTCTTAAACTTTGTTCTTTTTCAAAATTGTTTTGTCTATTCTACTTCCTTTGTCTTTCTATATAAATTTTAGAATCAGAATATTGATTTCTACAAAAATTTCTGCAGAGATTTTGATTGAAATTGAATTGAATCTGTAGCTCACTTTAGGGAAAATTGATATCTTAATAGCATCAAAGTTTCCAATCTATGAACAATATCTCTCTCCATTTATTTATATCTTTGATTTCTCTCATCAGTGTTTTTTAGTTTTCAGTATACCAATCCCGCACATATTTTGTTAGATCTATGCATGAGTGTTTCATGGTTTTTTGGTGCTATTATAAATGGTACTTTTGTAAATTTCAACTTCTAACTGTTCATTGCTAGTAAATACAAATACAATGGCTTTTTGTATATTGACTTTTTATTCTGTGACTTTGTTAAACTGACTCGTTGGTTCTAGTAATTTTTCTGTAGATTCTTTGTGATTTTCAACACAGACTGTCAAGTCTAAAAATAGTTTGGTGCTATTATAAATGGTACTTTTGTAAATTTCAACTTCTAACTGTTCATTGCTAGTAAAAAATACAAATACAATGGCTTTTTGTATATTGACTTTTTATTCTGTGACTTTGTTAAACTGACTCGTTGGTTCTAGTAATTTTTCTGTAGAGTCTTTGTGATTTTCAACACAGACTGTCAAGTCTAAAAATAGAGACAGTTCTATCACTCCTTTCCAATCTGTAAGCCTTTTACTTATTTATTTTTCTTGCATTATTGCCCTGGCTAGGACTTCTAGTGTGATGGTGAATGGAAGTAGTAAGAGCAGATCCTGGCCTTGTTTCCTGTCTTAGGGGAAAATAATTCATTCAGTCTTTTTCTATTAAGTATGTGAATAGCTGGAGGTTTTCTGCAGTTGCCCTTTTTCAGGTTGAGAAGAATTGTTTCTATTTCTAGTAGGTTGAGAGTTATTATCATGAGTGAATATTCAATTTTTCAAATGCTTTTCTGTACTTAGTGAGATTATTATATGGTATTTACTGTGGATTGAATTGTGTCTCCCCAAAAGATATGTTGAGGTCCTAACCTCCAGTTTCTGTGAATGTGACCTTACATGGAAAAAGGGTCATTGCAGATGTAATCTAGTTAAGATATGGTCATATTAGATAGGGTGGGCTCTAAATCCAGTGATTGGTGTCCTTATAAGGAGAAAGAGGTTTGAAGACATAGGGAAGAAGACAGTGTGAAGATGGGGGCAGAAATTGAAGTTCTGCTGCCACAAGCCAAGGAAAGCCATGGTTGCTGGCAACCACCAGAAGATAGAAGAGACAAGGAAAGATCCTTCCCTAGAGCCTCCAGAGAGAGCACGGCCTTGCTGAGTCCTTGATTTCAGACTTCAAGCCTCTAGAACTGGGGGAGAATAAGTTTCTGTTGTTTTAAGCCACCCAGTTTTTGGTAATGTGTTAGAGCAGCCCTGGGAAACTAATACAGTATTTTGTCTTCAGTTTATTGATTTGGTGAATTCTATTCATTGATTTTTTGAATGTTGAACATCTCTTGCATTCCTGGGATAAATCACATTTGATCATGTATTATTTTTTTTTCTTTATTGCTGGATTTGATTTGCTACTATTGTTTTTCTGAGGATTTTTGCTTCCATACTCATGAAGGATATTGGTTTACAGTTTTCTTTTTTGTTATATCTTTGTCTGATTTTGGTATGAGGGTAAAACTAGCCCCATAAATGAGTTGGAAAGTATTCCTTTCTCTTCTATCGTCTGGAAGATTTTTTGGAGAATTGTTTATTCTTTAAATGTTTGATAGAATTTTCCAGTGAAGCCATCTATGCCTGAAGTTTTCTCTTTCCTCTCCTGCTCCTCCTCTTCCCTTTCCTTCTCTCTATATTTCAATTTAGGTAATTTCTATTGACCTGTTTTCAAGTTCACTGATTTTCTCCTCAGCTGTGTCATTCTACTGATAAGGACATTGAAGACATTCTTCATCTCTGTTACTGTGTTTTTCCTTTCTAGTAATTCCATTTGTTTCTCATAGTTTTCATCTCTATGCTGAAATTCCTCATCTGTTCATGCATGCTTTGTATGTTTCCCACTAGAGGCTGGAACATATTAATTATCATTAACTTTTTCTATATGATAGTTTCAACATCTGGGTAATATATGGGTCTTGTTCTATTGATTGCTTTGTCTCTTGACAGTGATTTTATTTTTTATTTTTTGTGTCTCGTAATTTTTGGCTGAAAGCTACTGCCCTGTATAAGGTAGTAGTGACTGAGGTAATAATACTTATTCCTGGAAAGGGTCTACCTTTTCTTTTGCTAGACCATTAGTTTTGAGGGTTGAGCCAGTCTAGTTAAGAGTTGAAATGGGCTTGGATTTTGTTGTTTTTCTGGTTATTCTAAGAGCACTAAAAGATTAATATTCCTGTAATGTTACCTTGTGCTTATGGTAGTGACTGGTTTGCTGGAGGGTTTTTCTCAATGTATGCTCCATCCCCAGGTTTAGGTTTTCCATTTGCACCTATGCCTCAGAGAATGTGTGTTTCTATTCTCTCGCCCTTCTCCCAACAGAAGATTGATATTACTTTTTTCTTGAAAATTGATAGTCTTATGGTAGAAGATGTAGGGGGCATTCTTTGTTGTTCTTGTTTAGCCTAAGTCTTAGGTATTGTATCTCCAGGTCTTTGTGGTAAGACATTCTCGATGATCCTGTTTCTTCCTCAGTGGCAGAGTATCTCTAATGGTCAGGGTCCAGGACATTTTCCTGGTTCTCCTCCAAGGTTAAACCATTTTTTTGTTTTGTTTTGTTTTGTTTTTGGTTTCCTTCTCTTATGGGTTAAATTGTGTCCAGCCTCCCCCTCCACCCCCCCTGCCCAAGTTCATATGCTGAAGTCCTAACTTCAAGTATCTCATAATGTGACTGTGCTTGCAGATAGAGCTGTTAAGGTGATTAAGCTAAAATGAGCCTGTTACGGTGGGCCCTAATCCAATCTGAAGGTATCCTTATAAGAAGGGGAAATTTGGACACACAAAAAGACACCATGTGCACAATGCATGCACACAGAGGGAAGACCATGCGAGGACACAGCAAGAAGGCAGTCATCTGCAAGCCAAGGAGGGAGGCCTCAGAAGAAACCAGTTCTCCTGACACCTTGCTGTTGGACTTCTAGTATCCAGAACTCTGAGAAAATAAGTTTCTGGTGTTTGAGCCACCCAGCCAGTGGTATTTTGTTAAGGCATCATCCCTAGCAGACTCATACATATTTGTACTGGTCTTCATCTATGATCTGGGAGTGACAGTAAAGGTTTTGCTGCTCTTTTCCCACTGGCTGAAGACATTTGTTCATTTGAGGAGACAAGAAAGAAGGGTCTAGATGGGGCTTTGTACATGCCTTTCTTTAGAACTTAGACTAGTTGGTTGCCCAGAAACCTCAGCTCTCTGATAGGTTCAAGAAAAGTTGTGAGTTTGCAGGTTATATAGTTTCTCTGTTGTCGTAATGGTGAAAATGATGCTCTTTCTAGCTTTCTACATTCTGAGTAGAAGCCAGAAGCCAAAGTCATCCTTTTAAAAACATAAATCAGATCATGTCACTCCTTTCCTTGAAGCCCTCTTATCTCTTCCTAATTCTTTCAGAGAAAAAAGGAAAAGTCCTTCAAAAATCTGCAAGGCTCTAGATCAGTGATTCTCAATCCTGGCTGCACGTTAGAGTCACCTAGGGAACTGTCAGATTATCTGTGCCTGGGCCTCACCCAGGGATCCTGACTTAATTGGTCTGGGACAGAGCTCCATTATCTTCCTTCTACCTCCCAGAGGCTTCTCAAATGAATCTGATAGGTGCTCTGGGTTGAAAAACATTGTCCTTTACCCTCGTGCTCAAAGCCTGGTCATCAGCAGCATTGGCATGCTATAGGAGCTTGTTAGAGAATCTCAGTCCTGCATTTTAACACTTCCTCAGGAGGTTCGTGTGCACATTACAGTCTGAGAATCATGGCACACAGGATCTCACCTCTTACCCCTGTTCTCTCTCTGCACTCATCTCCTACTGTTCTGCCCCTCCTGAGATAACCAGCCCTGCACAGTTGCACCATCCTCCCTGGCTTTTCCTGGACCTTCCAGGCAGATTCCTGCCTCAGGGCTTTTGCACTGTTTGTTCACCTGACCTTTTCTCCAGACAGCTGTGTGGCTTGCTTTCCCATCTCCTCAGTGAAGCCTTCTCCACTCTCATTTTCCTTCTCCTTTCTGTTCCTTTCTTTCTGTCCATAGCATTTCTCACCTTCTAACATATTATATTAGTTTTAAGAAAGAAAAATGGCCCAGAAAAATTTGAGCCATGCAAGGTCTGCTAAACCTATCAGTCCCAGAGAGATATGAGTATAGGGCTTCAGTCACATACCCCTCACCCATGTCCAGGATGATAGCTAAACTGCACATTTTGGCAGTTGTATCCAAACTACCTGCTGTCACCAATGGGTATAAATCATCCAAATGTTAGTACAAGTTGTACAATATGACCTCACTCTTTCTTTGTTTTAATGTTCTGGTATTTATGATGCAAAGCAGAATGTATAGCCAATCAGGAACTTATTTTAGTGAACCGATGTTCAAATTCTTGGTAAAAAACTTTGGAACCGCCCCTTAACTTCTCATTTTTCCTGGAAAAATCTGTCTGTAACTGCTGCCGGATGGAGCACATATTCAGGGCAACCTGAATTTGTGTTTCGTAGGCTGCAGTCCTCATCCTTGGTCCAAATAAACTCATTGTTTCACATACTGTTGCCTCACTGTCTTCCTTTAGGTCAACAGTTTCTTAGGGCCTTTTAAACAAATAACTACAAACTGTGTGGCTTAAAGCAAAATAAATTTATCCTCTCAGTTTTGGAGGCCAGAAATCTGAAAGCAAGGTGTTGGCAGGGTTAGTTCTTTCTGGAGGGTCTGAGGGAGAATCCATTCCAAGCCTCTGTTCTAGCTTCTGATGGCTGCTGGCAATCCCTGACATTTCTTGGTCTGTAGAGATATCATTCCAATATCTATATCCATATTCACGTGATCTTCTCTTCTGTGACTCTATGTGTATCAAATTCCCCTCTTCTGTCTCTTTTGAGGACATTAAGGATTTAAGGCTTACTATAATTCCAGGATGTTCACATCTCAAGATCATTAATTACATTTCAAAGACCTTAAATAAGGTCACATTCACAGGTAGCAGAGATTAGGACTTGGACATTTGTTTTTGGGGGCTGCTATTCAACCCACTGAACATACCAAATAAAGTTACTTATTTATTTGCTTATAATTGGTGTCTCCACACTACTATAAAATCTCCGCGAAGGTAGGGAGTTCTGTCTGTTATGTTCACCGCACTGCTTTGTACACAGTGCCTAGAATAGTACCAGGCATGTAGTGTTACCAAACCCAAGTCCAGCTGCCTTCCCCTAAACAAAAACAAAGGACTCAAAAGTCAAACGTCGGTGAAGAAGGAAGTCAGCTTTATTCAGGAATACCAGTGACCTGAGGAGATGGCAGGCTAACCTATCTCCCCGCTAAACAAGAAGGAGATGGCCAGACTAAAACCATCTCAAAGACTCAGATTTACTGAGGGGTTTTTAAAAAGGAGATCAAGGAAGTGCAAAGCAGGAGGGGGAGACATGAGCTGTGGGGTCTGCGTGTAGGGGGCCAGGTGCAAATTCTCATCATGGCTCCATCTGGCTTCTATTCTCATCCCTGCCATTAACAAAATCCCCGCAGGATTTTGATTTGCTTCAGGGTAGAATCAGCATAGCTTTATTGACGTCTTCCTGGGTTTCTAAAGGTCTGGATAGTATGCACCTCATGGTAAGTCTGCAGCTCCAGGCTGACTGGAAAACAACTTTACATTTATGTAAATAATGTCATCCTGCCCT
>NW_007743453.1:0-735 GCF_000696425.1 Galeopterus variegatus | reverse complement strand
CACATGGGCTCTAAAAGAGTTTTAAAAGACACAGTTTTTTTCTCGGTATGGATTTCTCTGACTACCCTCTTTTCCCATGGTTCTTTGATATTTTGAATCTTGGTTACGGGGCAAGATGACATTATGTACGTGAATGTAAAGTTGTTTTCCAGCCAGCCTGGAGCTGCAGACTCACACGTACTACCCAGACCCTGAGATAACAGCAAAAAGAGAGCAGAAAGCAGACAAAGTCTTGGTGAGACTTTGCACTTGAGACCTTGCATGAAGCCCTTGCTGCTGATTGTGTGCTGGGAGCTCTGCTGGTGCTGTCCCCCTCCCTCCTACTTTTCATTTCCCCACATTCCAGTCCCTCATCCCCCTCTTAAAAAACCACTCAGTAAATCTGAGTCCTTGAGATGGCTTTAGTCTGGCCGTTCTTCTCCAGGTTTACTGGAGAGATGGGTGAGCCTAACATCTCTCCTCAGGTCCCTGGTATTCCTGAATAAAAACTAACTTCCATTTTCACCAATATTTGACTTTTGATTGGTTTGCTTTTATCTGGGGGCAGGCAGCTGGACCTGTGAAGTTTGGTATTAATTTTGGGGAGCTCAGCCCGGAGCTGAGTATGCCCTATTGCACAGCCATTGTTGTTTTCTCCCTGTCTCTCTGCTTCTTTCCAAAATGCAAAATGGCCCTGCCCCTTCATAAGCCCCTCCAGTGACTCTGCATTGCCTCCAGGCAAGACTGTTCCTTAAC
>NW_007743452.1:0-18938 GCF_000696425.1 Galeopterus variegatus | reverse complement strand
AATCTTCATGACATACAGTAATGAGCTATTTTCAAGATGGCTAAAGAGCAAATTCTCAGCAAAAAAATATGGAAGAAAAAATGTCTGAGAAAAGTAAAACAATTTTGAAATTAAAAGGGGTAGGAAAGGGAGTTGGCTTCAATAACCCTACCACTACTGGACTCAAAAGTATTTGGCATTGGCTCAGAATAGAGTCCAGAAACATACCTAGGGATAAACTGGAGCTTACGATGACAAAAGTAGAATTTAAATCCAATAGAAAAAGGAAGAATAATTTAATAAATAGGGAGAAAATGATGGTCTATCCATCCAAAAGTAAACAAATTAGATCTCCACTTCATAGAATACAAAATTCAAAATGTAAATAAAATTAGTAGAATTTTATTAGTAGAATTTTTTAAATATGGGAAAACATTTGCATAATAGAAGCATACTTCAAAAAGTTTGTGGAGAGATTTGTATTATTTTTTAATTCTATGTTTTGAAGTATCCTCGTATTTGCAGGGCAAGACTTTCTTACGTGAGATGGAAACCTAGAAACTTCAAAGAGAAATTTAGAGCCATCTGACATCAAAAAACTAACAATTGTTTAGATAACATATACCATAAACAAACTTAAAATTATAAGCATTGGATGGGAAAAAATATTTGCAATGTGAAAAAAGGAAAATATACCTAACATATAAATAGCTTCAATTAATAAGAAAAGAACAAATATCCCCATAGAATGGTATAGAAAAATGATAAAAATGTTTAAATATTAGACTTGGAAGTACAAATTATCAAGAAAATATAAAATAAATGCTCAAGCTCATTAGTTAAGAATTCAACTAAATTCAAATGAAAATAAAAGCAATTTGTCATTCCTCAGAAAGACAAGACAGAGCAGTTACATCCTGTGGCTTGACGCTACAGGAAAACGTACACTTGTGCACCTTATACGCAGGGGTGTGCATTATTAAAGCCTTTTGGAAAAATATCTGTCAACATGAAGAGAGGCACATACTTTAAACCCTTCATCCCACTTTTGAGAATATATTCTGTGGAAAGTACATGTTCTTCCTAACATTTACTATACAGTAAAATACACATACACACACACGCATGCACGCACAGAACTATATATTGTAGGAATATATCTCATTTGGTATTACAGACAATCATGAGATAAACTTAGTATGTTCAAACCACTGTTTCTCCCAAATCCCCAAATGCCACCACCCTCTGTTACTTTGATACTTAGTGACTGACTCTTTTGCAGTACACACAATAGGACTAAGCTGGAAGCCACGCTAAGTATTATTAGAGTAGTTTCTCCCATCACAGATAAACATGGAGTCAAAAATAAAACAACACCTTTAACAGTATCATTTAGTTTGGGAAAATATTTTTGCACATTCGATACTCTCCCTTTTGAATAACAGCTATTACCAGCAACTTGAGGACCTTCGTAGATTGATTACTCTTTTGAAAGGAAAAATAATGTGACAGTAAGGTTAAGGAGTTATTCCAGAATAGTACGGAAGGAGAACGGTGGTGCTTTTTGTGGCCTTTTGTCATTTTCATTCAAGAGCTGAAAATAGTTGCATTAATATATACTATAACCGATAACCAGGAATGAGTGATTTTGAATGGCCCACCCACCAGTAGTATCCCCAGCCATGCACAAGGAACACAAAGAAAACCTCGATACACAGAGTCAGCCACGTAGAGTCATGAAGCCAAGCGAGCATGCTTCTCATGCAGCGCAAACACGCCTGCTCTCAGGGAAGCTGGGTTTTCCATTATGATGACAAAGTTAAATAAATGTTTTGCGGGGGCTCTTGTAAACCCAGATATTTTCATTTTAGTCTATATTATTTTCAGATTTCTGAAATCTTTGAAAAACACAGCATGAGCAAACCATTGGCACTCTAATGTCAGTAGAAAATAAAGAGGGATTAAACTTTTCCATATGTGGAAATGTAAGGGTCATAAGTTACTAAGGAAAAACATTTCTTTTTTTCTCACTGGTAGAAATCTGAATTTTAGGGCAATTAACAAATATGCAACATCTGTATTATTTCTGAATAACAAATCCAGGAGGCAAAAAAATTATCCTGTTTTATGCCAAAAGACATTTTAATAAATGAGGAGATGAATTGGAATTTGAAGGAGATGGGCTGAATAAAGGAATTTATGATAGATGTTTACCGAGCATGTTAAATGAGAATCCTATCATGATATCTCTGAGATTTAGTACATCCACAAGCAAATTTGCTTCAGCATAATATTGGTTATTTTTAAAGAATCTGAACTACTAAGCACAATAAATGTTCAGGTTTGAGAGCAACATTTGGTGACATTTTCTTTAAAAAAAGAAGTGTTATTAAAATGTTGCTTTTAGATAATGTGAGAATCCCAAAAACAGAAAATAAAAGAAAGCCAGGATTTGTGAATATAACAGGCGTCCACGTTGGAGGAACTCTTTTGCTCTGAAGAAAGAAGAAAGAGCTGGGAGGGAGGAAGGGGAAAGAGGAAGGCGTGCAGGTAGGAGTGAAGGAGTCTTGTAGAAAGGGTGCGTGCCGTTAACATTTTGATGATTAAAAGGGAAATCCTGATTCTACAACTGATCCCTAACTGAGGAATTCTATGAGTGCTGTCTCACTGAGATGAGTATTTAAAATCGAGAAATTGAAAATTTAATGCAAGTAAGGGGGAAAGGTGAGAGGGGGAGAGAGCCACACGACAAGTCCTTATCTATAGATAAATTACATTCATGTTGATGGTTTGATGTACAAACATTCTGCCGTTCCAGGAACGTTTGACGGAGGGAGGGTCGGTTTTGCCTGTCTATTTCAGAAAAATGATACCAAAGGAGGAGGAGGAAAAGTTCCAATCCTTATTAAGTCAAGAAATGGATGGTTCTCACTGAACTTTCAATTCTTATTTTGTGGCTGTCACCGTTATTCAACTCGGTGGGTCTTTCTCAGGAATCAGATACAATACAAACACCACTAACCATATGTAGAAAAATACATGGAAATGTACATAAAAGACCTTTGGGGTCTTCAAATGGCCACTGCCACTAGCATGTGTTCCTGACTTTATCTTAAATTTTATCTCAAATAACTACATTTTAAATTTTAGGGGAAAGTGGGATTCATTTTACTAAAACCTTATTATGCAAAAATGTGTTTATTCTTTAAAGCAGGGAGAGCTTTACTGAAGTGGAGATCTGTAAACTGAAATTGGTGGGAAGTTTCATAATCTGTTTTTAATTCAGGTGTGATTCAGCGCCTTCATGTTTTCTGTAAGATTTTTTTTTAAGTAAGATGGGAGATAGTTACATTGTAATCTTTCACTTAAATAAATTCTGAATAACGAATTGAGAGACTTATATGGTAGTCACACAAGAGGAAAGAAAAAGATTCCTAGTGAAGCAGCAATGGTGAATATTAAACTAAAAATTAGGATCCTGGCATTTTAAAAATGAAAGGACCAGGAGGTCTGGATCTGCCACACCAGGTGAACCAGCACATGTGCTTCACCTAGAGCTTTTGAGAAATGTGGAATTTCAGGTTCCTCAGGACGTGCTGAATCAGAACCTGCACTTAAGCAAGATCTCCAGGTAACTGTGAGAAGCAGTGGTCACTGTCACTATCCAAACCATTTGCTTAACACTTGAGGAGCATAAGACCAAAGAGTATTAGTGACTGAGTTCAAGAGAAAGAGCATTCTATAAAGTACAAGAATAGTAATTTGTTATCTATGATTTTCAGTAATGAAATGACTACAGTGCAGGTAGCTGAGCCACTCCTATTATGCATTAGGTTAATCAACAAATAATTCTTTTAACAGTTTGTTTAAAAGCACACTCATGAATCTCGGGGGAGTGAGGGCTCTGCAGACTGTGCAGCTGAACAGCCTAGAGAGGAGCCGTGCTGAATTCAGAAACTGGAAGAGGAGACTCAATTTAGGAAGATGGAGACTAAAGGAAGCCCCCAAAGAAATCTTTTATTGGCTTATCCATCCAGAATTATACCAGCTTTCTGAGAAAAATCATCATACTTTTTTACTCATCATACATGCAATCAGATGTGACCCTTTTAAAATGAGATGTGACTTAGGCAAAACCATGAGAAAGACAGAAAGTATGTGTGTATCTGCATTTTCTCTTTCTATTTTTCGATAGACTGTGGTGTAAGCTCAAAAGCAAGAACCAAATAATAAGAAATTTGGCTTCTGAGAACTCTTTTTTGGAAAACTTGTCCCAATATTTTACATTCCTATCGTTGCCTCACTGTACGATCCATAGAACAGAGAAAATGCAGATAAAGGGATATGTTTGTCTAAAGTTCTACGGAGCAGAGAGTCACACACTACACATCAGTAAAACATCAAATACCTTTGCAGCTCTGATTAAATACTGAAGAATAGTTTTGGGAAGTTTAATGACAGACTTTGGCAAGGCTAAAATGGCTGATGCAAACTTCCCAATAGCTCTCTACAAAGAAGGACAAAGCAAGAGTAATTAGTAGAAAAAAGCCAAAAACTAGTAATTTAACATATGACGTCAGTATGAGTTTGTCTCTACAGTTACATCAACTAGGTTAAAACGTGCCAGTCATTGAAGCTAGAATGAAATGGCTCTGCCTGTAAGTGAGGAATAAAAAAGAAAATAGTCAATCCTTGCACGTAATCCATCAACCATGGTGAACAGGGTCACGTTCTCTCCTTTGCCGCATGATGAGTGGTGGTTAGAAAAAACTCATTAGAATGAAAATAAACCAGTTAAGTCACTAGCGTTCGACAAGCCAGCTGCACACATGCACACAAACGGTCATCAAGAAACATACACAGGGAGCAAGGTGTCTCCATGAAGAAAGTGGCTTTTCAGTTTCGTTGGAAAGACAGGTGTGGATGGAACCTGCCAGCTTGTGAAGGCCTGGCCAGCAAACTGACAATGGCTGATGGCTGTCAGTCTATGTGTCTCATAGCATAACAAATGGGAAGCAGCCCCAGTATGTGGTTCACCGGTAAAAGAAAAATATACCACATTTTCATCCCACGTGTAACTCTAATCTAAAGATGACAAAGCCTCATCTTTAACAAGCATTGATGATACATTCTCCGGATACACTACATTAGGCTGGTGAGCTGTAGCTGAGAATGGATAGCAGGTTCTGAAACAGAAAGGTAGTTAAGCTGGAAAAATCAGGACTGTGCCAGATATTTTTCTTATGATTCAATACATTCTCAATTCTTTAGCAATAAAAAATGAAACATTTTCAAAATTTGAAGCAACATTTAAATAATCATTTGTTTCAAAACAAAGTACATATTTTACTTTCATGATCAACTATTTTACATACTGAAATATAAGTCCATTAGAGCAATCCAAAGCAATGCCAGGGACGTTTTACTTGCAACAGAAAACTAAAGTTCACCCAGCGAAGCTTTACTTTTTTGTTTACAACATCAGAAAATGTTTTGACGCAAGCGCATGAAGACCTGACCTGAACACTGTTCTTACGTGGCAGCAATTACAGCATTGCTGAGAGCCAGCAGCACAGCAGTTTAATTAGATATAAACAATTTCAGATGTAAATCAGAAGCTTCGGGGAGCTATGACATATGGATATGGCAGGAGAAGTCTAGGCCTGCAATCGAGGCCTGCCAATAAGAAAACCTCTTGCAGCTAGCAAAGGACACGACTTTCCCCAACCCCATGATTACCTGGAATGCTGACCTCCGTGGAAGTTCTTCATCTTCCTTTTTTAAATCTTCTTCTTCCTCCTCTTCACTATCCGTTTCAAACAAATAATAATCTCCACTCCTGACCACTAAGCAAAACAAAACATTTGCATATTTTTTGAAAGAGATAGGAGATAATTGGGAGCTTATTAATAAAATGCCCCCTAAAGATACACAAATTGCCCATAAGAGGACCACAGCAAGAGATGCTGGCAGGGAGGAAAAAACAAGAGAAGAACAGAACTCATTTTGGGCTAATGTTATGTGGTGTTGGCACGATCAGGTCCACAGAGTATGAGGTCTTGTCTATGCCAAATAAGAAAATGGGCCACGACAGTGCTGATCTGGTATTTTCTCTCTTCTTCGTGTAAATGTTACATAGATGAATCACATCAACTCTACGATGGCCAGTTTTGTTACCAAGATAGCCAAGATAACTGAAAACTGTTTTTTCAAAATTCAGCAGTTTTGATCCTTTAGACAAGGCCAACATGAAGTAGAGGATGTTATGTCTGAATGCGCCAAACAGTTAGAGATAAGCCAATCGGGATGATTCAGGACCAAGATCAGTGTCACCAACCTTCCACTTCCCTTTGTACTGTGCAGGCCTGGCTTCTCCACATGTAACACAA
This sequence comes from Galeopterus variegatus, assembly GCF_000696425.1. NCBI lineage: Eukaryota > Metazoa > Chordata > Mammalia > Dermoptera > Cynocephalidae > Galeopterus > Galeopterus variegatus. The sequence goes on along the minus strand of NW_007743452.1, from coordinate 12,570 downwards.
GGGACATAACACATATGGCCAGACATTTGGAAGAGTTAAAAAAGAAAACAAACAAACAAAAAAAAACGAACCACACGTTGCCATGAGGTGGAAATGGGCACGTAACACTAGAAACAAAACAGAACATAACACAGCAACAAAAACACTGCCACCACTGCTCTGAATGTGCCTACATGTAGCCAGGGGACAGATGGAGGAAAGGCAGGCATGGTCTGTGTGGCTTAGCACTGTTGGCTTCTGATCAACAAGGAAGTCCTCGGCAGTTTGCTGATTTGAGGAGAACTACACTGACCGTAAGACACAAAGCACAAACAGTGGACCGTCTCTGCTTTGTATGATACTTTCCCGGCAGTACCACATTGCCTGTGGCAAGAGTCGGGAGCAGAGAAAACTGAAAAAATTTAAAGAAATCCAAGAAATTTAAAAAAAATTGTAAGAAATTTCAATCTTTATCAGTTTGATAATTATTTTATCAGAGAAAAGAGACCCAGCATATACATTTGCTACAAGAACTGTAACATCATTGCAGGAAAACATATTCATATTTTCAAATTATGTTCAGGTTTTCAGATGATGAGGCATCTTCTGGGTGACATAACATGATGTCTTAAGTTATCTTTTGTACTTAGACATTTTAAGGTAATGGAAAACCTTGGCTTGTTTAAAGTTAATTGCTTAAACATCACTCCACATGGTCAAAAGTTAAGTAATTTTGCCCAGGATTTCAGAAGAATCTGAAGACTCCATACGTGAAGATGCAGAGTGAATGAACTGGCCTTATATCCTTGAACAGAAGCACTGTAATTTGTTATTTTTATTTTGAAGAAACAACCAGGCCCAGAGTACTGGGTCCGGGCCTGAGGACATGAATGCAGTATAACATAAGGTAAGAATAAGCACAAACAAACCAAAGTTACAGCATTACATTTGACAGTGAGGTGGACCATTAAAGTAATGCCTCGTGTAAGCTGAGAGTTGCAGCAAAGACACGTGGATCCTGCATCACATGGTCATTTGGGAAAAACAGAGTATTATAAGATTGAGCATTTTACCCTCATTATAGGCTCTAAAATCAACAATAGCTTAAATTGTATTCAATCATACCTTCTATAACTTTTACTCATACAGATGAGCCAAACGGTTTTCATCTCAAGCAGATATAACATTGATTTGATCACTGATCAAACTTCACCAATTTGTATGTGAGCGAGTGGAATATAACACATTTTAAAAAAAGAAGAAAATGTAAAAAAACCACTCATTCCTTTATAAAACGTTATTAAAACAAAACCAGGTAAATAACACACAATACCTTTCTTTAGTACCATCTGCTAATAGTAAATAGTAAGTAGAAAAACTCTTTTCCACGTGTTTGTTAGTTCAGATGGAGATTCTGCCTCCAGCCCATGTTCACAAACATGTCATAGATGTTGATGCTACTGCTGCATTACAGAGTGTGAAATTAACTTTTTAAATCCTTCTACTTGTATTCTCAGAAACTTGGCCCTTTATGTCAGATATTTATCAATAATGTGAGGACTGGTATTGATTTAGGCAGTTCTGAATTGATAAGGAGACATACAGCCACTGGAACAGAAGGTATCATTGAATAGCAATAATGCAATCCTATGTGTGTAGATAAGTATGGAAAGAGGAGATTTGTCACCTACCGACCATGCTAAGACCTTCACTGCTTACCACTAATATCAATAACATACCAACATTATTATATTGTCAATAGATTTACACGTGGGTATTCCAACTACATTTATTCTTATACTCAGCATCTCTAAGAAATATCTACTTGAAAGCCGAGTAACTCCAGAGATCAGAATAAGGGCTTTTAATAAAGTTCTTCCAGACTTAAAGATAAGTTCTGGAACTCATCAGAGACCAAAAGTAAACCACGTTTTCCCCCTTTTGTTCTACACAAGCTTGTAAAATGAAATATGTTTTGAAGAAAAAAATTTAACATCGCAGTCAGAATATGATTCCAAACTATAAATTACACACATTCCTGCATTATTGCACCATAAGGTATTGTAACAAGGCACATTTAGTTAAAATACCAATCTTCAGAAACTTGATATAATGAGGGTGAAATGAATCAGAAAATCTAAAGTCAATAACCTTCATAGGAAGTTCTTTAAATTATTACCAACTTGTAAGATTTTTATCAAAGACCATATCCAATTCCTTCAAAAATGCAATGTTTAGATGAGAAAAGGAAAGACAACCATAATGATTGCAAAGGGACTTTACCCAGGTAAGGTGACAAAACATTCAACATGACAATTTTGAAGGGGATAGGTCTCTCTAAACTAGCAAAGGCCCTTTAAAAACAGAAAGATAGGCACGGTTTACTTGTGACTTGATAGACATAGGCATCCAGTGCATTGTTAGATTGTTAGCATGACTAATATTCCAATGAATAATACATAAAAGAGTTGTACTGGATTTCAACTTACATCTTTGTCTTTTGACTTGGGCGGAAAATTAAATAAAACTCTTTATAACTCGTGTTTCGTTTTGTTTTGCTACAATGCTGAAATTCAATATTTGGGATAAATTTTAATTAAAACAATATATACTGAGCAAATTTCAAATACTGCTTGATTAAAGTAGTTTGCTAATTTTAGAAAATTATTTCTTGGGTGAGAGAGGCCAATACCAGATCTATGTCACATTAAGAATTAGGTATGGGAAAAAATTCTGATTTCCTTGATTTTCTAGTGATTCTGACTATCCAAACAGCACATGCAAAGTCCCTCCCACCACTGCATGATGCCAGGTACCTTTGTGATACTCCTTGTCCAATCAGACTAGCTACAGTTGTGAGGACATGGTAAACATGTAAAAGACTGAAGACATTACAAATAATTTGCAAAAACAATAATTATTCAATATTCTAACAAACTTACGGGGACAAGATTAAAATGGGTCATTCCACCACTGGCCAACAGTAATGTTTCCTTTACTAAGCAGAACAAATATAGTCGCTGAGTTCCATAACTCCTCATTTATTTTTATGATTGGGAGGGAAATACGCTACATTCTATGTGGCTATCAAGCTCTGCTTTTCAAAAAGTTTTCTGGGTTTTGCTGTTAATTGGTCATTGCTGAGCTCCAGGTGGCTCTGAGGCCACACGCTGGGTGTTGGAATTTGGAATGCAGTTTTGGAGCTTTTTTGAAATTGGGGAGTAGGCAAAGTGAGAAAGTAAATGCATTTTAAGTTCTCCCTCATCTTTGTATTTAATACATTGCTTTAAAAAGACCCATTAAATGCAAAAAAAACCAAAGCTCTGGGAATGAGAGGAGAGGAGGCTCATTGGTATCCATGCCTAGCGCCTTACAAACAGGGTCACAAACACTTTGAACATACTGATCATCCTTAAATCAGAGTCCAAAAGGGAGCCCAAACTCATTTTAATAAGCTGTAAAACAAATAGCAGCAGAGCTCTACACCTCAGAATTGGATAATACAATAGCCAGTTCTTCTTCCCTTTCGGAGCCCACAAATTGAGCTCAAGAGGTTGTAAGCCACGTGTCTGGCTTTCTTCAGCCAGCACGGTAAGCAGCTGACTCCTCTGGAAGAATCAGTCCACGGGGCTGCTCAGGGGCCCGTCGACAGGGCAATTTTCCTACACTCTGACCCCCTATCAAGTCACAAGGATCAAACCATGCATGGAACACACAGGTCATGGCAACGCCTGAATTCTGGTCAAGGATATAAGGGTTAGAGTCAATGAGATTGTAAGAGGATCGAGAAAACCTACTGGAAGCATGATCAACCCAAGGCCGCCACCACTGCTTTTTTTTGCCCTTGGCTTTCTGTTTGTCTGCTTCTCCTAAAATGAAATATGTCCAAATATTAATGCTTATAAAGTGAGAAAACAAATTTTGAAAACCACGCTTTAATAACTCAATTTTCAAATCTAGATAAATTGCAAAAGTACATAAGAGGTCAGGAAAAGGAACTACACTGAGTCTGAAAAGTATACTTGGATTAACAGTGAATCTCACAAGATACATAGTAATTGTTCTTTTAATAACATGCTACATTTCACTTTCTTCTTAGTAACTGAGGGCATACAAAGAAACAGGAAAAAGAAGGGAGAAGGGATTATCTGACAAAAATGCATCTCACATTGAATTTTCCATTGAATTAACAAAAAAGAAGCACTGCCCAAATTTTATAGAACAATTTAGCAGTAAATAATTTGTTAAAATACATAAATTACAATATCTGAAATTTTTATTGTGATTATTTTAATGCCTGGCTGGGAGATATAAATCAAGTAGTGATGAATAGATACTACGTACTGGAAGAATATCATGCACTGTTTCTCCATTCCCTTCAAATAGAAAAACATGCAAACCTCTATAAAAAGACCTTTAAACTTCAACTGGATATAATAAATGTATTCTTTATGTTAAGTTTCACTGCAGTTGGAAATAACTGAATGATATTTTAAGTACTAATGATCAGGTGCCACATAAAATATGCGTACATATTTCATTTTCATATAAAATTTATAGAAATCAAAGAGAACAGTAGACTGCGTATCTGCAACATATTCCCTAAAGAAATAAATTAAGCAAAAGCATGCCAATTTTCTTCAAAACAGATGTCTGTGAAACAAAAGCTAGGCTCTGTGTTTGTTAACATCATCTTGCTGAAGAGTAGATATTCATAAAGTCACTGATTCTTTAAATGTGTGCTTTATGAAACAAACATCCTATTCACAATGGGAAAGTAAAACTTGCTGAGTTAAAAAACATATTGATAATATTAGAAGAATACAAAGTAACATTTATAGCCCTACCCAATATCATGCTATTATTCAATGTCAAGGTATCTGAGTAAGGGGAAAATGTCATGACGTACTTTCATCATCCTCTTCAAAGGGTTTTTGGATGTCCTGGCCTTCCCCTGACTCCTGGGTCAAGCTCAGCATCCTCTCCTTACCCTTTTTGTATTTCTGTTGCCTAGCCTTGATGCGATCCATCCTATAAAATCAAACAGCATTAGTAATGGCAAGAACACATTCACAGTCATCAATCATACAGTCAATACTTTGAACTCACGTTGTTACGTATATAGTTAAAATCATGGACAAATTTGTCAATTTACTTTGGAATGCTTGAGAATGCTAAAGTGGTTGCTTATTAGCAACAAGTATGTCCTCGATTTTTTAAAAATATATTTATCTACACCCATGTTATTTTGCACTGCATAGATGCTAGTCATAATAATGTGATTGGTAATAATTGTGTCTAAGGTTTTGTCTGCAATACATGATGTCCATTCACGTCTTGTATCATAGCCAGTATGAACATAGCATATTATGAAATACAAATCCATTATTCTTACAAGTTTTGCATTCTTAAACAAATGGAAAAATTCAGCAAAGTGAACTACAGTCACAGGCCTCACTTATGGGGAAGTAGGAACACATTCTTAATGTGGGTTCTTGACCTGATTTAGCTAGGTAGAAACAGCAGTAACACCAGTTATACAACATTGCATTTGCATTATATTTTTTATGTATAACTTATGTCTTTGTAAAAATAACCATGCCATGGAACAATTCAATTTATTCCAGGAAATATTCCTCCTTTGGGAAAGAAGCTGGGAAATGAGATTGGAATGAAATGAAGCTGCCTGGCAAGGCCAGGGGACTTTCCTGGTGGGCTGATAGAATGTCTCCATTTTCTTGGGGATAGTGTCTAGGTTTTGAATTCTATGGCCATCAGCTTTTAAATCTGGTCCCCAAACATCTAAAGTCCTCAGAAGTTCTAGTCACTGCTGGAAATTTCGCTCTAAGAAAATTAATTTCAATGGAATTCTCGCATCTCCTGGGTGGAGTCAGTCTATCCCCCAACCCGTTCAGAATGGGGCAGTCGGAAAATCTAAAAACTGGATACAGAGAAATATAGGTTACACTTCTAATGCTGCCTCCAGTTACTGTGAACTTTAAATCATCTAAAACCAGAGGTCATCAGTTTCTTCCTGAAGAGTCTGGATCATATTATCTCATAAGATGCTTCCAGAGCTGATGGCACATTTATTCCCTCAACCCACAGATATAATGAATATTTACTTCAAGTGCTTGGCACTGGGCAAGACCCTGTCTCATTCATCAATTAGTTTAATCTTTAAAAAATCCAGGAAAGTAGAATTGTGAGCCCTAATTTAAAAACAGGAAACTGAAATTCAGAGAACTTAAGTGACCTGCTCAAGGCTCTAGAGTGAGTAAGTGAGCTAGGAGCCGACAGCCGGCCTTATCCAGGGTGGCTCCCTTTTCACCACGGTGGAGCTTCCTGTTAAACTGCTCTCCTTTTCAGCCCAGCAGGCACAAGCACTTGCCCTGCCGCAAGAGTAAATACCTAGTTGTGCAAGTTGACACAACCAGATTTTTCAGGGGTTTGAGGCTCCCCCAGAGCTCTCGTTAGCTGAATGTGGTCATACAAATCAGAACAGAAAATGCAAGGAGAGGGAGTGTGACACGAAGTTTCCTTACTGTCTCTTCAGCTGATCCATGGACCTTTTCTCTTCCTCAATTCTTGCCTTTACTGCTTTTACAATTGTGGCCTGGAAAAGTTCAGCACCTCTAGAGGAAAATTGGAAACAGAACGAATCAGGATTCTTTTTGCTGCTGTTCACCCTCCCCTGAAAATGATGACTAAGGGTTAGAGAACACGACATCTCTTTTCTGGCAGCTGACCAAAGTTTCCTGGCTGGAGTGGGAGTCACCAAGGTCCCTTCTGCAGCCCTTTCCCAGTGGGTGGACAGGGCCTTCCACCTGGGAGGGAGCTGGCTGCTCACAGCCCTGGCAGATCAGCGAGGAGAAAATGATTCGTGTTTCCCGGGACGATGATGAAGGCACGAGCTGTTCACACTTGTTCCACAAAACGCCACGCTCTGGCAAAGCCAGCGTCCCCTGAGCACATCACAGCTGTGCGTGCGGGAGGAAGGTGTGAGGAGCAGCGGGCTGGGTCTGCCTTCTGCTCCGAGAAGGGCCAGAGGACGCACGCGAGGGGGTGCCCGCTGCGTCCTGGGACGCTCAGTCTCGGGCCTCTCTGGCTCTCTTCTTCCTACCCTCCTGCTCCCTTCTGCTCTTTCTCAGAACTTCTTAAGCCAATTTAAGTGTCCCCATAAATCTCCTCGACCTCTCTTAATAGCCTCCAGTCTGTCCCATTGTCATCTGCTTGGCAAAGCCCAAATCCGTGGGGTCCCGGTGCTGCACCTGCCCTGTGACAGGAGGGCTGTCGTCAGCGCTGAGGGAGACACCGAGCCTGCTGGCCACTGAGCCCTACCTTCCCGGGAATTATTCTCATTCTCTATAGTGGCTGTTTTATACTCCTTGCACTTTCCTCAGATCTCGACTTCTGCCTAGTGGCACTTCATTCCCAGTAAATGACCTAGCTTCCTACTTCCCGGAGAGAACACACACCGTAAGGCAATGAGCTGCTCAGTTTCCTGCCACTGTCCCTCCTGCAGACACCCCATCCTGCAGTGACAGCGGGAGAGGTGCTGCTTTCCTGCCTATGGCCTGCACTCATCTCTACACTTCCCTTTCTGTCACTAGCTGCCTTCCTTCCAACTGACGTTCTAGTTGTGCCCATTTTACTTCTTAAGCATCTTTGTAATTTACCCCATCGTGGTCCTAGCCATCTCTATCCTAGGTCACCACAGCAGTCACTTAACTGTCTCCTGCCTATAGTCCCACTTATACCCAATCAACTGTCCACACCACCGGCAGGGTGGGCTTTCTGAAGTGCGAGTACAGTCACACTGCTACGTTGCTCAAGCACTTCATGCCCTTCCTGTTGCCTGTGGGATCACTTCTAAAGTCATAAACATGGCTTATAGCCCCTGGTAATCTGGCCTCCCCTCACCTCTCTAGCTTATTTCTCATCATCACTGCCCTCATCTCCAGACAGCAGGGTTCCAGCCACTCTGAGCTTCTCACGGCCCCTCAGTGAGAACTTCCCTGGCTGCTTCCCCTTGACCCCTGCTCTAACTCTCACTCACCCTCAGACTGCCACACAGGATGGAAGGCATTCTTGGTTATGGGCCCTTGACACGCTCTCACAGCTCCTCAAATGTTACCTGCCATTGCACTTTCTATGGTCTAAATGTTCGTGTACCCCCGAATTCATATGTTGAAATCCCAACTCCAAAGGTGATGGTATTTAGAGGTGGGGGCTTCAGGAGTTGATTAAGTCATGAGGGCAGAACCTGTATGAATAGATTAGTGCCTAAGAGAGGTCTCTTGCCCCTTCCACCATGAAAGGACACAGTGAGAAGACAGAAATCCATGAGGAACAACCCTCACCAGACACCAAACCTGCCAGCACCTTGATCTTGAACTTTCCAGCTTCCAGAACTCTGAGAAATAAATTAAGTTGTTTATAGGCCACTTAGTTTATGGCATTTTTGTTATGCAGCCCACAGACTGAGACCACACAAGTCACGCTGTACTGCAAGTGCTTACGTTGTGCAGCTAGCTGCTTCCTGCCAGCCTGTGACTCCATGCGAGCAGGGACAGCCACCCCTGTGTCACAGAGCAGGCAGTGAACAAACGAAGGAACAAATGAATGTGTCCTCTCTGGAAACTCCACTGTGAGTCCCATGTTTGTTAATTAAGACATGGCTTTTCTCTCACAAGCATGACCTGTACTCTGAACCAAGACATGACTCTTACTATAACATGGAAGACATGCTTTCTAAATAATTGTGACAGCTTTGGATAAAAGACACTGGCTTCTTATTATGTCCTGAACCTCTAAAAACCAAATGTTTGGGGGAAAGAAAAAAAGATGCATTTACCAGCAAAATACCAACTGCTACGTATGAGTAAATAAGGTTGGGATAAAACATTATACTCTGTTCTGGAAATGACGTCCTGGGTATTAGAAAACAATTACAACAGCAAATTCCAGAGCCAATGCTGCACATGAAATGAAGTCATTGTTCACCATAAAATGAGGGTCGAGGGCATCGCAAGTCTCCTTGGATTAAATGTAGGACCCTACTGTGTCCTCCTTCTATTTGGCTTCAAGTTAGGTGACAAAGGCTGGAAATAGCCCTTCTACAAATGAACTTTTGAGATAAACAGTTTGGTTATCCTGGCCGGGGAAGAGAATAGGCTTTAGGGAAACTGGTGGCATAAACACAGACGTATTGATCACAAGTCAAATAACAGATGCTGGTAATTTCACATGAAGCAACCTAATATTTATCCAATTATTAGCAACAAGGATCCCATGGGATCAAGGCAGGTCAGCGTCCCTGAGATGTGCACAGCAGACTGTGGGTCGCGCAGTGGACTGCTGACCCCCACTCTACCTCAGTGGAATTCCCTTTAACACCTAGTCCTCTTCCCAGTCCTCTTAAATCTACAAGATCAGGGGCAAAGTCTGGAAGAAGGCTGGAGTCTAAGGGAGAAGAAGGTAGTAATGCAAATCGTGCCAGTGGCCCAGAGAAGAAAATCATGAGGGAGGGGAAACAGACGAAAAGGAAGGAAAAAGGGAGATTTAGAGTGAGGCTGGAGTAACACACCACTTCTCCACTCAAGATCTGCCACATAACAGGTAATAACGTTTTCTCCATATTCAGGAGTTTCTTCTTAAAATAGAGGGAGGGGTAAGATGGACCAAAGTCTGGACCAAAATGACCTATGTTGCTGCCTTGACTGGGGCCAGAATGAGTGTCTCCTCGTGAGGGCGTGCGTGCTGAGAAGGCGCGGGTCTACTGGCGCATCTTTGACCCTCCACAGTGTCTCACCTCATTGTAACGTGCACCTTGGCTCCACGGACTTTCTTGTTACTATTTTATGTTAGGCCTTAAAGGCCTTGTGCTAAATTCTCCTTGGATGGGTTTTCCTGGAAAGGATTTTTAAATTTCTTGTGGGTTCTACAAGCGAGCTCAGACAGAAAACATAGAGTAATATTAATTTCAGGCAAGTTTCCTAAGAGAAACCACTTGATTCCGTGGCCTGACCCACCTTGACGCCAGGATCTGTGAAGCTTTTATATCAGCCACAACGTGCAGGAAATAATAACTCATGAAAACTCTCCTTTGCAGCAGGAGGAAGGCAAAGCATATGCTGTCCCAAATAATCCCTGCTTCACCACTGGGGAGCTTACAGGACGAGTCATCGTCAGCTGCAGCAACAAAGAGGAAAGAGAAAAATTAAAATTAACATCCATTTACACTGTTATTTTATAAAATCTGTGGTGTGGTCAGGCTGGGAGATCACACAGACACAAGAGCAGCATTCTGCTGTACTTGCTGACAAGTTGATTTCTTTACAAGCAAGGCCACACACTTCAAATCCAATATCGACACTGACTCCTAAGGCTGACCACACTGTAAACTCTTGACATTGCAGGGCACAGAAGGGCCCTGTGATGGGGGACCTCCTGGGGGGACCCCCAACAAGGGCCATGAAGAAATGTCCCGCTGCCAGAGGAAATGCTCTGATGCAGAAGATAACACCCATTCTGGAAATGAGCTCCACTCAGGGGTACAATGCAGTGTGGTCTACTACGAGAAGGAGCATCAACAGCACATCTCGTCCTCAGTAGAAAACAAATTCCCAGTGATGCTCCATCCTCCACAAAGCATAGCCTGAATTAGAAGCCACAGTGGGCCAAGCATGGTGCCCAAACAGCCCCCACGGTGGGCATTGTGGGAGACCACGTGTGATGTCGCTCTGGGCTCTGGGCAAGAGGTATGTCTGCCTCTTTCCTGGTGGGAGTCTAACTCCAGAAACCCTGCTACTCCTCCCAAATTTTTTTCTGAGTTTGAAGTTCCTGGAGCTTCCTGGGGAGAGAAGGGCCTGGAAGCCAGAGTTAGCCTGATGATCCAGATTTGAACAGAGCGACCGCAAGTTTGAGTGGGCTCTGATATCTTCGTAATCATAACTGAGAAATCTGGGGAGTTTCTATAGCACTACACACAATCCTCAGACCTGCTGGGGCTTGGAAATCTCTAGATTATCAAAGATGCCTAGAGTAGGGACTCCTCATGTTACGGACAACAGATTCACAAAGTACTACATTCTATAGCCTCCATCTAGAGACAGACTTGACACCCACCCTTATTTCTTCTCTTTATATGCTTTAGCGTAATTTTTAAATCAGAACAATACAATCGTCCTTTCTTTTCTGCCCTTCCAGTCCCAAATTTGCTTTTCATACTTACGCATCTTATAGCCTTTGACTGTGCAGGCCAGGCTGAAAGCTTGGATCAACCAGCAACTATTTTGAACCAGCGTTCCAATGTATCCACATGCTCCTATCTGAAAAACAAATAGGGAGGCAAATTCTGAAACTCTGCACCCAGAAAAAAGGGTGGTGTCTTGCAATCCAGACATGTGCAAGAATTCACAAGTGCTCAGGGCTTATAATTATAGGAGGTGCCAGTTGTACCTGAAAATTCAGTCACGTGTGGTAGCACATCAGATACTTTAGGAGCAACATAAATTACAAGGGAAAATTAAACCCAATGAGTGAAGGAAGGGTCTTTTGTGTCATGCTTTCTGCACTTGGAAGCACCTCTTTTTTTCAAAGAGGACATCTGGACTATTGTAGTAATAAACCCCACCTCTGTCACAGCAAATGTGCACTGAACCCTAGGACTCTGATTTTTTTTTTTTTTTTTACTGACCGGTAACAGGATCGCAGCCGCGCTCACAAGCGGCGCACTCTCCAGTGCGCCACCAGGCCGGCCCGGACTCTGATTTTGATAGAGTTATTTTCTCACAGGTCAAACAATTAAACCTATGCTTTTCCCCAGGAGATCATTCCAGACATGAGCTGCAGGGATAGTTCTCAGAAGAGGAACAAAGTATGTATTTTGAGCCTCATTTGGCCAATTCTCTGGGTAAGGAAATCTTTGTTGACTGGCATGTGCTTGTCTCACGACAATAACTTTCTTATTATAGTTAAGATCAGATCCTGAGTGGGAAGAAGCTTAAACAAACACTAATCATTGTAAGCCCACACATAAAGGTAAAAATGGTCTACATGTTTATATGAGGCTACTTCAAAAAGTTTGTGGAAGGGCCGGCCCGGTGGCGCACTGCTACAGTGCGCCGCTTGGGAGTGCAGTGGCGCTCCCNGGGATCCTCCCCCGGGGGGCTTGCACCCTGGTGTGGGAGATAACTCAACCACACAGGGGGCTACAATACTGGGGGGAAGGTGGGAGGCCCAGAGAGGACCTTGACTAGGGTCGCAGGAACGCCCACAGTGTCCATGGTGGAGGCCTGAGACCCCTTTGGGGCGGGCAGGGCTGAGAGAGGAGGATTGCAGAAGACATGCCCCAGCCCTGTACTGAGCGCACAGAGAGGGGAGGAGTCCAGCAAAGGAGGAGGAGTCTCAGAAAAAAAGACGCACCCTCCGGGAGACCCCATCGTGTGCACACAGAGAGGGGAAATGCCCGGATAGCGAGACAGAGACTTACAGATCTCACACACCCTGTTGGGCCGGCAGGACACGATCCAGCTGCCAGGGCCAGAACTCAAGGATCAGGGAGAACTCCCAGAGTTGACCAGAGAG
>NW_007743451.1:18166-18938 GCF_000696425.1 Galeopterus variegatus | reverse complement strand
TCTTGTCTATCTCATTTTGTTCTGTTTTCTAAAAAGTGAGACAAAACTTACTAGACTGATTGTACAACCCACTAATAAGTCACAGCCCATAGTTTGGAAAAGTCTGCATTACACAAAATTTTATGGTGGCCTCAAGTCTCACGTTGGGTCCAATCTTGGGACTCAAGAGGTCCACACTCAGTTTGGTCCCCTTAAAATTGTCAGTGCAGGAGGTACACAGAACTGGAAAGGAGAGGCCCACAGGAGCATGTTAGGCTGTCACCAGGCCAGATACTTACGTCACTCAGGTTGAAGGCGTTGACCTTGGCTTGAATAAACTGAGGCAGTTCGGGGTCTATAGTGTACTTGTGCTTCAGTTTCTCCCCCTCCACCTTGTAGTTCAACTGAAAACAAAGGAGGCAGCATGCAGATGTTAGTAGTTGGGGTGATGTGAGTATCATCAAGCCCTCGCTCCTTTCAAAAGTAAGGCTAGCATTTGCATTTTCCATATGTAAGGCAAATGCCTACAGTCCACAAGGAGGGGGCTCTGGTGGACATATTCACATCCTCATTCCGCCAGTAGTTATTGGACAGCACTGCGCACCAGGCAGAACGGTAGGGTCTGTGTTTAAAGTGGTGAAAAACACGGACCTGTCCTCTTGGAGCTTGGAGTCCAGTAGAGGAGACAGACGTTAAACACGTAAACTACAAACTATAGCTAGAATCTGTGATGTGTTGTAAACAGAATACTGTAGCAGAGCAGCAAGGGTGGTCAGTAAAGGCTCTGAGGCAA
>NW_007743451.1:0-14246 GCF_000696425.1 Galeopterus variegatus | reverse complement strand
TCTTTTTGCCCACAGTTTCTCCCCTCTCCAAAGTCTCAGCACTTTTTACCAGTTATCTTTTAAAACAGACCGAGTACTGCAACTCTATGGATTAAAAATTTTCAACATCTCTTGTTACCTACCCCATAATGCCCAGACTCTACAAACTAGCATACGAGATCCTCAATGAAGGGTTACAACCCTGAGCCCTTCACTGTCCTTTCATGCATCCCTTCTTGACCATTTTTATATTGTTCCTTTTGCCAGGAATGCACCCTTACCTAATTTACCAGGGCAACTCTGGTAGGCAGTTACCCACGTCCCTTGTACTTGACATTCCTGTCCTGCAGTGCTCATCTCTCTGTATGACCATGCTCTGTTTATATCCATGTCTTGTGCTCTTGTTCTATATTCTTATTAATTCCTACATCCCACCAACCCCCATCTATTTCATCTTTATCCATCAGCACATAATACAGTGCCTAGCACATGGCAAGTGTTCAAAAACATTCATTAAATGAATTAACAAGCAAATACTTTTGATGTCTCCTTAACTGTTCTTCTATTCACCAAACTTTCCTTTAGAAATTTTGACTTTAGCCAGAGCATCTACCCTGCTCATGGACAGGTAGGCAAACAATACTAGTCTTCACCAAGACATAAGTTAGAAAGTCTCTATAATAATTGTGTAGGCTGAATTCTGAGAAGCAAAAACTTATATTCACATGCATTATTTTCCTGTATTGTTTTACATATGAGGAGCAACTATGAGCAATTTAACATAGAATTGGATACAATGAATTTGCCGCAATAAAGCGTCTGAGAATGAAGTTTAAATTCTGGGGGGTGGGGGGGTAGTTGGGTGGGTGCGTGGGTGTGGGTGTGGTATTAGAATAGAATTTTTTGCACCTCGTCAAATTTATCCAATAGCACAGTATTTCAAAGGCAGTTCAAAACGAAAAATTTTTTAAAGTTGGCAAAAAGCAAGATAGAAGAAAAAGAAAGTGTTAGTGCCCAAACTAAAGATAGTTATAATTTTATTTTTATATTAAATAAACAAAATAATAAATTAAAAATGAAAAGATATTGGCCCAAAAGAATAAAAATGTGGAGCTGATGTTTATTTTTTTAAAAATCTTCCCTCCCTATCCTCTGCCCTCTCTCTTTCGTTGTACTCACATCACTGATTTGCTTCGTGTTCTGTTGTGCCTGGACCATAACCGGGGAGTCCACGATGCTGGTAAATTTGAGTGTGTCTGGATGTTGCCTGTATTTCTTTTCATTCAGGGCATCTCCCGCCTTTTTAACTTTTTCTACTTCAAGGCTGCCGATAGGTATCCAGCCAATGCCTTTCATCCAGGTGTTATAGTCTTCCTTGTAAGCATTCTACAGCAATGGGAGAAAAGAGGAGTGAGGTCCCGGGTGGTGGTTTCTCTGATGACAGGCTCTGAACCTAAAGGGGGGCTTTCTTGTGGACTCAATGCCACTTACATCACTCCTTATGTGCATCATGTTTTTAGACAACTCCAGGTCCATGGCATCAGGCAGGTAGGTGTAGTGATGGAGAGGATGCTTATAGTTGACATTGCTGACAACATCCTGAGCTTTCTTGGCTGCCACGACATTGAACATATCATGGGGTGTATTGTATTTGGTCTTTGCCTTCTCATAGTCTTTTTTATACTCCCGGTCCGACTGCATCTTGGCCACATTCATATAATGAACTAGTTTAGGATCATCTTGGAGACTTTGGAAGCCAACCATTTTCCCTTTAGCTTTTTCATAATCCTTTTTGTAATTAACCTATTGGAAACAAAGGTGGCCATACTTTAAATGTAGTTTTGAAAATTTCACTGAACCATGAAGCTGTAATTTAAAGTAACTGAGCTTCCCAGAAATTACTGTACATTAATACCCAAACAATTAGCTATTCATGTGTATATACTTGGAAATTAGCCTGGCAAAATAAAAATGTTATCTAGAGCCCATTTGATTGTCTGTAGCTTCTTCTGCCCACCTGAGAGAGGTTGGGATGGGAGCATTTTCGTAACTCATATGACAAACCAAATCTCTACATTGTTCTTTCCACTTAGACATGGATAGAGAAAAGTGAAAAGATAAATATTTCACAATCTCTACCAATTATATTGTGCTGCTAGAGCCCCGGGCAGCTGGCTATTTGATTAGTTGCAGAATTTAAGTAGTAGTAGCAGAATTTTAATTAGTCCTTGGGTATTCAGAGGGAGACCCAGAGCCGGTAGTGGGTAAACACTAACTGGCTCTGAATAATAAGGTGAGGGTGTTGAGCTTCCATGGGGAGACCTGGAGAGGATCAGGGGAAACTGAGAAGCAGAGATGTGAGGGAAGGTTTGTGGTAAGGGGGGTGTCTGCAGGAGAGCATGCATAGAGAAGGGGGTCAGTGAGAAACTCTGGGTGGAAGGGCTTTTTAGGACAGACATTTGTTATTCAATCATCACATTTACATAGGTGCAATGGAAACCTCATTTCAAACAATCCATAAAATTGTGCTTGGGATTTTCAGGAAAACCAACAGGAAAAGGCTGTGTTCCATCTCAGGGTTGTGCAGAGAAGAGAAGTAGATTCTGGAACGGAGCCCAGGTGAGCTCAGCCACACCAAACCCGAATCCAGAGGTGGTAAGAAAGAGAGAAACCTCAGAGTGTTTGTGGAAATCCCAGGGAGGGGATTCCTGTTCATATAGGACAATTGCAGGGTGTGGGGGGTGGGTGAGATAATTTTATTTAAATCTCAAAGAGCAAAGTGACTTCATTCACATCTGGGCTAAAGTAGAGTAGGATAAGAAATAAAATTCTTAACTTTAATGGAACTTAATGACTGATTATTAGAGGCTGTGAAACTCAAGACCAACTCACCAGTCTGTAGAAGTAATAAAGGAAAAAGAGAGAAGAAAGGGAAAGAGGGAAATCACATAAATTAAGAAAGTTTTGAGATAAATTTCACCATTAGAAGGCGATTATAACTTAAATGGGAAGTCGCTTCTTTATTTCCAAACAAGAAGTAACCTGAATTTGTGCAGAAATACAGATGAGAATTTTAAATTAGGGGACTTGATTGCAGCTGATCAGTAGAAGGTTATACAAACCTTTCCCCCTCAAGAAAATTCAGATTTGTTTAGGGAACTTTCTTTTCTGCATAGTTTACAACCAGACTTGCTCCCAGTTGGGGACAGCAGACCTGGTGACTTTTGGGTAGCTGTCAGACCCCAAGTCCACCTGCCCACATTTTCTAGTTGCACACATGCATCCTCGGCTGGACTTACATCACTGGCTGCCTGCCTGGCGGCTTTGGCAGCTTTGATGGGAATCGCATCAGTTCTCAGGTCATATCCCTTCTTGCTCAAGTCTTTCAAGTCTGCTTTGTACATATTCTGAAAAAGAAATATCATTTGAATATAACTCAGAGGCCACATTAGTAAAGGCTGGACATGCACATCAGCCTCTGAGTCCCCCACACACACCTCACTGATATTGTAGGCATTCACTTTAGCCTGTAGGAACTGGGGCAGGTCTGCGGGCAGGTTGTACTTGTGAAGAATTTCCTCTCCTTTGGCTTTATAAGCAATCTGGAAGAGAAAAAAAATGCATAAACAAATAAAAATAAATAAAGTGGAGACAAATGTTTAAAGGCACAGGAAAATAACTTCAGGTGGATCATATTTCACAGAGGTGGTTTTGGGAAAGGCACTCTGTGCCGTCCCCATATTTGACTGCAAATATCTGTAGGTCTTCAGGGTCACATATGCAGTTGCACAGGGTCTTGTGCTGGTGCTGGTTGTCTTGGCAAAGATCCCTCAGTATGCACTAGGAACCTCTGGACCTAGGTAGGGGCAATCAGCCCAGGGAGGTGTCCCAATGAAAATGTTAACCTGCAAACACTTTCTTGAGCACAGGAAAGGCTAATAGGATGGAATACACCAACCACCTATATTATACTTCATGGGTGATTAAGGGACTTAGGGGTGATTTTAACTGTACATGATTTTTATCGTAGCTCTGACTTAAATCTTCCATTTGAGGTAGTGCCTATATTCATTCTTTCTGGTCTTTCCTAGAAATAGGATTGTAGTTTTTCTTGTCATTAAGAGAAATCTCTCTTGTCTTTTCCTTAGAAAGAGATGTCAAATGGCTAAATGGACAGTTGGCACAACATACGTTACTGCAAAGATATGAATTAGGTATGCTTTATTAATAACAGCTGGGGAATTATACAATTGTTCATCTAACTGAGGGTCTTTAGATTTCATAATAACTAGTACACTTGAAATACAAATATATTCTTATCAGTTAACATTTATTAAAATACAGATAGGGTTAACACTTACATCACTCCTCTGGGCCTGGTTAATTTTAGACTGTACTATAATCGGAGCATCTTCGATTGAAGTAAACTTGAGTGTGTCTGGATGTTGGCGATATTTTTTCTGTTTGTCAAATCAAAATGAGAAAAACAATCATATTTTTTTACTGAAGGTTAATATATCAAAATCTTTGAAACTTATTTTGGAGGGACAAAGTAAGATTTTTCCTAATTTTAAAATGCAAAAATACTAGATTTTTTATCGGCTTGGAGAAAAAATAAATACAATACAAAAGTCAATGTTTAAAAAAATCAGTTGAATTTTGGATGGCTCAGAACAAGACAGACCAATACAACTCTCAGGAACCAGACACACTACTCTTTTCATTTCTTGCTTATGATGTGAAAGAAGATGTTCTCAGCTAACCAGAATCAAGAAACATCGAAGAGTTTTCTAAAGGATGAACAGAAAAGCAAGCAAGGATATTTGGAATGTCTTTGCATGACACTAACAAGTTCTCAGGAATCTCATTTTTTCTGTCCCTTTATCAGCAACCGGAGTAAAGAAATTCCCTTTACTCCATTTGAGGGAGGAGGAATTGAGGAACGAGAGCAACAGCAAGGGACCATTAATAAGAGAGACAGATCTTTTGCTTTCCAGGCCTTAATGTGGTAAGTACATAGGTTATCGCTAAAGTGCTGAAGAAGCACAGGAGAGGGGACACTGGGAGGGTGTCCCAGTTGGGAGTTGGCAACTTCTAGCTACCCTTCTTTCTACACTTTTCTCTATTTATTTTCCCAGTCCTCTTCCTTTGTGCATATTATACATCCTATTTTTGCGTATATAGTAACATCACTCTTTCAACTTCAGACTTCTGAAAATGATCAACCCAGAAGGACTTTTTCTGAAACATCTTTTGAGTAGACAAAATAGTTTTTACCAAAAACAAACAGAAGCACTAAATAACAAGAAGAACAAAAACTTGAGTGTGGGAGACAACCCATCCTCAGCATCTCTGTCCTTTATATAGTCTACCCTCCTTGATGATATATTCACCTGACAAGTGTGAGAATTTTCTCCTGTTGACAGAGGATGGACAGATAACTTAGCTGCTTTACCAGCCTCAAGAGCATCACCATTTTTTTCTTAGACTGAATAATTTATATACTACTTCAAAGTCATCCAGAATATGACAGGGTATAATTCTTCAAAGAAGATTTCTATAATAGCTGCATTATTCATAATCACCAAAAATTGGAAATAATCCACATGTCCACCAACCAGTAAGAAATCATCAAAATGTGGTATGTCTATAAAAAAGGAGTACTACTCAATAAAAAGAAATGAATTACAAGCACATGCAGAAACATGGATGAACTTCAAAAACATGTGAAGTGAAAGAAGCTGGACACAAAAGAAATTTCTAGGAAAGGTAAAACTTTAGAGACAGAAAGCAGATCAGTGGATGCCTGGGGCTGAAGATGGGAGCAAGAATTTTTTTAGGAACTTTTTAGGGTGCTAGCAGCATTTAAAAATATAATTGTGTGGGCCGGCCCGGTGGCGCACTGGAGAGTGCGCCGCTTGGGAGTGCGGTGGTGCTCCCGCCGAGGGTTCGGATCCCATGTGGAGACCGGTTCCCGCTCACTGGCTGAGCGAGGTGCGGGCGCAACACCGAGGGTTGCGATCCCGTTACCGGTCAGTAAAAAAGACAAAAAGGAAAAAAAAAAAATATATATATATATATATAATTGTGGTGATGACTGCACAATGATATAAATTTATTAAGACTTTTCAATGTGTCCACTCAGGTGAATTTCATGGTATGCAAATTATATCTTGATAAGTTGTTAAAAATAATTTCCATCATGAATGGTTAACATAAATGATTTTGGTAATAAAAAGGTTTATGCTTGTCTACATGGATAATTCGTGCATGTTGTAACGTTTTTTTCCTCAGCCATAGTGACTAGAGAATAAAGCAGTAAAGGAAGCCCTTCCCATGGTTCTGAGAATTTTAACACAACACATTCACAAATCTCTCTTGGCCAAGCCCTATGGCTTTACCTCGTTAAGAATGTCTGAAGCTCGCTTGGCCTTCTCCATTTCTAAGGACCCAAAAGGCACCCAGCCACAACCTTTCATCCAGCTGTTGTAGTCAGCTTTGTATTCGACCTAAAATGCCAAGAGAAAGATTACATTTCTTTGCTCAGTGTCATCCTTATTACATAAAATCATTAATGTTTTACCCAAAACGATATTTGTAAGATTTCTGACCAGCTTTCTTACTCCATACATTAAGGTTATTTTAAACATTTCTTGGGTGAGAGATTTTAATAGCCCTTGGGTTTTTGTTTTCTTCTAACTGGTATATGTCCCATTTTCTCTTCATTTCCAAATGAATGGGAATATGTGGAACTCTAATTCCAATCTGGAAAATGCTCAATTCAAAGCTGTATTTCAAAGAATAAATAAAATTGTTAAATTTAGATAATCAAATGTGAGATGTTTGCTCCCTGGAACCCGATAAGTATTATGTTTCCGTGGCCAAATTAGGACTGAAGGCCACATCGCAGGTGAATAATTTTGCTTGTGTTCTAGTTAGATGAGACTTGGTAGTAGTTACTTGTGTTTGCACACATTGCCCTCCATGTGTACTGGTCAACTTAAAAGTGTTTCTATGTTGGCTAACAAAACACTTTAAAATAATTTGCTTAAGGGAGCGGTTATTATTTGAAATGGGTCTTATTTTGGGAACAGTTACTTTACCCTTGTTGTCTGGCCTTAGGTGGTATAGCACCTGAAACTTACATTCTAGATACAAAATTCAAATTGTTGTTTTTTTAGTGTGGGGCTTTTAACTGGAATGAAAAAATCAAGAAATCATTTGGTTCCTGCCCTTGAGAGACTTACAACCTATTTGGAATAAAGAAACATAGCAAAATTAAACAAATAAAAACATAACAATGCATACAATAGAATTGTTAGTGGTGGGAATGTAAAATTGTGCAGCCAGTATGGAAATGTGATGTCAGTTCCTCAAAAAATTAAAAATGATTGAGTGACCCAACAATTCAACTTCTGAGTGTATACCCAAAAGAATTGAAAGCAGGATCTTGAAGAGACATTCACATACCCATGGTCATAGCAGCATTATTCACAACAGATAAAAAGTGGAAGCAATATAAATGTCTACCAGCAGGTGAGCGGGTAAACAAAATGTTGTATATGAGTACAGTGAAATATTATTTAGTCTTAACAAGGAAGAAAATTCTGACACGAGCCAAAATGTGGATGAGCTTTGAGGACATTAGGCTAAATCAAATAAGCCATTCACAAAAAACCAAATACTGATTCTACATATGTGAGGTATCAAGAGTAGTCAAACTCATAGAAACAGAAAGTAAAATGCTGGTTGCCATAGGTGAGGGAAAGAAGGACACGAGAAGTTATTATTTAATGAATACAGAGTTTCAGTTCTGCAAGATGACAAAGTTCTGGAAATTGGTCACACAATGATGTGAACATTCTTAACACTACTGAACTGTTCACTTAAAAATGGTAAAGATGGTAAATTTTACATTATGTGTATTTTTACCACATTTAAAAATATATAATTGTTAGGATAAAGTATTCAATTGTGTAGCTCAGACAAATTAATTTGCCTAAAGAAGTTTGAGGGTTTTTTGGTGTTTTTTTTTTTTGTATTTTGGCAGCTGGTCGGTACAGGGATTGAATCCTAGACCTTGGTATTATCAGCACCACGCTCTAACCAACTGAGGGAACCGGCCAGCCCCAAAGAAGTTTTGATCTGCAGAAAAAAACCCAGTTATTATAATACTTAATGCTGCAAATAATTTAAGATATTTGTTTTTTAGACAAAATAGCAATCTATGTAAAAAATTATTGATAACGATGAATGTGATGATTATGGTAATGGTGATGATAATAACAGTGAATGTTTATTGAGAATTTGCCAGGGCCTGACACCATGCTAAGTATTTTGCATGCACTTAAATCCTCAAAACAATTTTTTTGTTTTATTACAATTTTACAGAGAAGGACTGTAGATTCCACAAGGTTGATGACTTTCCCAAAGGGAAACAGTGATGGAGTGCATGCCAGACCCGGGTCTCCCTGACCCTGATGGGTGTGCTCTCACAAAACCACAGAGGTATTTTCCCACTATATACTTGCTTACATACAGAGGACAATGCAGGTACCTCTGAGAAGTGCCCAAAACATTACTCAGTTTGGAATTCCTTTTCAGTTTCCACCTTCCAAATAGGGAATAGAGAAAACCTGGTTACTCACATCGCTCTGTAGCGCATAAGCCTTCTTGGCAAGGTCCACGTTGACGCTATCGGGTGGGTAGCTATAATCATGTAAGAGGTGCTTATAGTCCACGTCACTGGCAATGGCCTGAGATTTCTTAGCTTGAGTGACTTGGAGCATATCAAGAGGTGCTGTATAGATAGTTTTTGACTTTTCATAGTCTTTTCGATATTCACGCTGTGAATAGAAAATTCCCAATTATTACCACAAATCCTCAATGGATTTCCAGAAAAGCCCAGAGATCTCTCATAAACAATAAATGCAAGTTAGAGAAACAGATCCAAACACATGAGTCGTTCTTTTGCCCCCAAATTTGTTCATATGTTACACATCGCTGAAACCCCCCAGAAAATCACACATGGACAGATCTTCTCAAATTTCTTTTTGGATCAAAGAGCAACTGTCAAAGAGCTGCAGCAGATAGTGGGAACAGGCCATAGCTTCTGCTTCAATCAGGAATTATTTTATCTTAAGGCAGGGTTCCTCAAGGACCACTGACGAGTGTTACTTTTATTAGTGTAATCTAACCTTTGAAGAGTTTTCCAATGAAGAAGCATTTTTTAATTAATGAAAATCACATGACAATCATTTTATACCTCTGATTTTATAAAATGACTATTTTATAAATAGAGCTGTAGACTTAATTTCTTGGCTTTCTAGCCATTTTAAAATGGATAGTTACAAGTTTTTCTACTTTATTATTCTCTTGACAGTAGATAAGTCCCACTGAGAATCCCAAAGGTTTTTCTCATACCAAGTTTAATTCTCATAACAATTTAAGAGGAGCTTCAGATTGCAGCAGTTAGGAGAACCCAAAGGAGAAAATTTTGTAAAACTGAGCCATTAAAGTAACCTTGGCCCTTATGTACAGTGTTCTCATAAACCAAATGTCCTGGATGGGCCTCAGGAGGCAGCTTCATTGGCTGGTTTTCTGGAGTGGTTAGCCAGGTTGCTAATTAGGTCCAATTCCCAGCTTCGTCATATCCACTCACCAATTACCTTGACAGAAAAATTCTGACCCACTGCCTTTAGGAAAATTCTAAACTCACTGTATCTTTATATAATCACATACATGTTAAAGACAGTGACCCAAGTTAGCAAGTACAGATGTGCATAATAAATCTTCTGCAGCAATTAATTTCACAAATGATCTGACCTTTTAGCTTTCTTAGGGAACTTGATCTTTCTTTTTGTATTTTGTGGTTAGTCACTTTCACTGAACAAGTCTCTCACTTAATTATAAAATCTAGACCTGGTGTATGCCAATAAAATGTGGAAGCTTTCTGATGGGATGAAAGGACATTGAAAAATATAATTTGTCTTTATTAGGAATAAACTGATAAAGCAATGTTGGAACAGCAGTTGGTGTGTGGAATTGTTTTACTAAATTGTTTTAACTCTTGTTCATGTTCTCTTGTCAAAGATCCAAATAGCTTTAAAGATTCTTTTTAAAAAGCTACACATGTTCTGTACCTGCAGGTTAGCATTTTGCCTGGATATTTTGTGAGCATGACTCATTCACTATCTCTTTTGATCACCAAGATCAATCAATGAACAGATATTGAACACTTATTATGTGCCTAGTGTTCTCATGGGTTCTGTGATGGAAAGAAAAACAAAAGAGATAGATACATGTGCTATTAACCAGGACCTAGAACCTTTCTGAGTTGAAAAGAGATAAGAAACTAGTGAACAAGATAGTATTATATACATGAGCACTGTATACTGACTCAATTCAGTGTGAAGTTATAAGAAAATTACTGAATTGGATGTTTTAAAGTGCTCTGTGATTATACAGTAAGTGTAAAATGAGTTAAAGAAGGTATGCATAGATCATTATATGAACACATGGTTAAAATTAAATTAAGTGATACAAATGCCTTTCTCTTTCATCATGAGAAATTAATATTTGCAAGTTATATTGAACATTCTGATAACTCTGAAGAGATTCTCTAAATATTTTTAAAACACAGTATACACTCTAATTTGCAATAGTAGATGTTTGTCTCTCTACAGCAAAAATTTTAACTGGAAAATGATATATGGCCCATAGACAAGATTTAGGGAATCCATGAGTTCCCTGAAATTCAGGCAAAAAGTATTTTTAAAAAGTTTTTTTCTAGATAAAGGTTTCCAAATATTTTATTGGATTCTCAAAGGAGCCTATAATCAATGGAGCATTTTTCTTGGACCTAGGCTAATACTAATTACTAAAGCCAATAAAGAGCAATGATAGCTATACTAAGATTTTTTATTTGTGACTCATGTTTTCTTCCAAAAAAAGTTATTTTTCAATTAGAAGAAAATACAAAAACACATAGTGATTTTTCTAAAAGGTTTTGATAACTGCAATTGATATTCTATTAAATATTAACACAAACATTTTTCAAAGGGAAATGGACATCAAGTACAAATTAGTAATTTCTCTCTTCAAACGTGAGAGGTACAAGAATCTGGGGAATCATTCTACTTCTAAAGGTCTCCCCAGAAGTTTGTTGTGAATGTGAGAATGCGAATGTGAATATCATGGGTATAAAATCCTTTTATGGGCCACTATCCTTGGGTATGTTAATATGGAAGCCATCTTGAAAACAAGACATTTATGACACTCACGTCACTCTGGTTTTTGGCCGTCTTCAAGGAGTGCAGCATCTTGGGATCGTCATTAATGCTGAGGGCTCCAATCATTTTCCCTTTGCTCTTTTCATAGTCTTTCTTGTATATCACCTGCAAAAAACATCACACATGCCAGACCCCACTCACCAGGAAGCATCCCTGAGGCTGCCCTGTGCGGTCCCCAGGCCATACTCACGTCACTAGTGTTCTTGCTGTTGGCTTTGGCTGCCAGCAGGGGAATGGCGTCCACTTTGATGTTAAACTTCTTAGCTTTGCTCTTCTCCCAATCTTGCTTATAAGCATTCTGCATGGGAAAGTGTCAGCAAAGGAATTATAAGAACAATATTGAATAGAGAACCAATAATAGATTAATAGAGGAAAGAAAAAAAACTGATTGAGAATATGTATGTATAGACATTTCATTGATAAATACTATATTTACCAAATGGTTGTATAGCTATTAATTTACGTATCATTCAGCTTTTTTCTCCCTCCCACTAAATAAGTATAATATACTCTTTAATGTTCGTGAACTCTCTAAAGACTCTGCAATCCTGAGGTATAAAAGATAACATAAAATGACATCCACTTGTAGAAGATAAAATGTGACATTTACACAGGAGAGATATTGTAAAATTCTAGGGTTTAGCAGAGAGGTAATTGAGAGAATGCTCTGACAGTAACAGAAACTGTGGAAACTGACACCTGACAGGCTAAATAAAAATCTTAAGAGCATTTGGGCCTTAGAAGCTCCACATACACTCTGGTAACAACTTTAGTAGTTGTTTGCTTGCATAACTTTTAATCCCGTCTTTATAAATGCTTATAACATTTCGTCTTTCCATGCATACCCAACATAGGTTTCTGTGGCTTTGTACTTACATCACTCAGATTATAGGCATTGACTCTGTGTTGGATAAACTGTGGAGCATCTGCTGGTACATTGCACTTGAACTTCTCACCTTCATGTTTTGCTTTGTAATTCAACTGAAAGACAATAGAGGATATACAAACAGTTCAGAGTAGAAAATTCCTTGAACTGATGTAGGACAGTATATGTAGCTAAGGCATTTAGTGCCCTTCTTAGAAAAATACCTCAAAAAGATAATCCAGTCAAAGTCTAGCACAAGATCTGAACTCTCACTCCCTCTTTTAGGGATTGTAGTATAACCAGACTTTGGGTTGCCATACTGTAAATGCTATTATACTGTATTTATGCGATCTACACTGCTAGGCTGTGCCTGGAGGGCATGAAAACCCCAAACTCATAAAATGGTGTAATTAGAGCACTAACAAAAACAATAATTCTAAATAAAATACTGGTACAGTTAAAAAGTATGTAAATTCTTATTAAAAATATTAAGCATAGGAATTTATTTAAAATTTTTAAAAGGTGATATTAGGTGGAAGGAAAGGAGCATAAAGAAGGAATGAGGCTGTTGAATTTTGGAGCTAAAGGCAAAATGCACAAGATTGAGGACTGTGTAATAAGAATCTCTAAGACAGAAACCGTGGCCTAACTGGGCCAACAAGAAGAGCATTGGTGACTGGACACCGCGTACAGCACTGCATTCCTCTGCAGTTTGTAGAGTTCAGCTGGATCAGTGTTGTTAATGTTCAGCTGTTCTTTATTGGGACACGACACTTTTTAAATTTAATTATACATATTCATGGGGCAGAGAGTTGACCATCAGCACCCGTGTCCAAGAGGTGATGATCAGATCAATGCTATCACCATGCCCACCACCTCAAATTGCAGTTGTTCTCCATATGGGACACAAAATATTAAAATATTAGGAAAAGTTACATACGAACTGATGTGACTTTTGGGTTATACAGATGCCATTACTCTCTACTATGAGCTGCATATGAGCTCATTGGTATTACTAAAACACATTTTTTAGTAGGACAAACTGTCTTTCATTTTTCTATCTTGAGAAAAATGTGCTACTCTTTAGGACTTAGCTGTGTTAGTTAGCACTTTGCTACTCAGAGTGTGATCTACTAGTCACAGCATGAGTATCACCTACGAGCTTATTAGAAAGTCAGAATGCTGGATTCCCCCAGATCTGCTAAATCAGAATCTCCATTTAACAGAATCACCAGGTGCTCGCATGAACAGGAATGTTTGAGAAGCACTGCTGCTCTTCCCCTGATCTTGGCATGGTCAAACCATCCCTGCCTTAGACTTTCCTAGACCACCGCATTTGAAGTGCCCATCCCATCACTCTCTCTGATGTCATCTCATTTTAATTCTGTAGCATCATTCTATATTAGCTTTCTTATCGTTGTTTGATTTCTTTCTTGTTAGGGTGAGCTCTTCCTTTTTATAAAGTCTTTACTAGCAAACTCAAGAATGGGAAATGCTTGCCTTGTTACCTACCCAAATGGATGCTTTTGTTGTCACTGCTTATTTAAGTTGGAATGAAGTGTTAGTGTGAATGTGACAGATTCTTAAGAATAAGCAAGATTTTCCCAATAAAAATCAGTAAATTATTAAATAAATATTCGTTATTTTTATTATTATCTAACACCATTTTCTCCAGGCTACAATTCAATCTAGCAGTTTCATTTGCATTTTATTAAACAAATCTTGAAAATGACATTATTAGGATGGTAGACAAGTCCATGAGAATTAAGCAGGTAAATGTTGACATTTTAAATAAACAAAGCACTCTGGGTCACCTACACTTGCATAAATAAGGCACTTACATCACTAAGCTGTTTTGTGTTGAGCTGGGCTTGTAATAGTACAGGAGTATCAGTGACTGCTGTGAATTTGGTCTTATCTGGATGAACTTTGTAGGTATGCTAGAAAAGAAGATGAAATTTCATGATGTATCTTTACATTCTTATTTATATACACACTAATATGTAAAAAGCTTCCATCCAAATATAGAGTTTGTTTTGTTCCTGAAAATTTGACTGATATATTCTCTCTCTCTCTCTCCCCCCCCCCCCCCCCCCCCCCCCCCCCCCCCC